>NC_057797.1:587145527-587153457 GCF_018294505.1 Triticum aestivum | reverse complement strand
CAGCGACCGCTCCGGCGACGCCGCCCCTCCTCCAGCCGTCGACGCCGCACCTCGCCGGCCTCGGGTCCGGCCGCCTCTCCGGTCGACTCCTGCGAAGCCCTCCGGTGAACATCGTTATCCGCGCCGGCTGGATCTAGATCTGAGATCCACCTCGGTTGACTTTTGTCCCCCGAAGCGCTAAATATTTTGCCATGTTCATCGTGCCGTAACTTTGCATCTGTAGGTCCATTTTGGGCATATAGCATATCAAATTGTTCGTCTCAGAGTGTGCATCATTTCATCTCATTGCATCATTTTCATTTGAGTTCATCTTGATGCCCGAAATGCTGTTGGAAGAGTGCTATTTGAGTTAATTGTCAGATCTGCTGCACCAAATAGCTATTTGTCATTTTTGCCATGTTTAATGTGTGCATGATATGCCCCTGAGCTCTACATGAGTTTTGTTATATGCTTTGTCATCCTTCCAGAGGTGCCATCCATGTATTTTTGTGATGTGTGTGGTGACTAGCACAAGCTTGCAAAGTGGTGCATTCGTTAATGCTGATTTCAGGGACTTAGAATTTCACTAAGTCCTTGATCTGTTTTTATCAATATGCCATATGTTCATGTTGTTTCCTAGTGATCTGTGCCTCTTTTGAGGATGATCAGTAAGGATGATTTGTTAATCTTGTGGTGCTCTACCCATCCATGTCTTTTTTTGCAATTATGGAGCACCCTAGCTTGAGTCAATCGAGCTCTACTTTTGCTATTTCGTGAATCTTGGCAGATTGTCTAATTGTTAGCGATTTTGCCGAGGATGTTGTTGTTGATCCGTGCATGCTATGTTGTTGTTCTTGCCATGTCTAGCTTGTATAATGTGTATTCTTGATGGGTGTGTGCTTAGATTGTAATGCCTTGCTCTGTAGCGAGTGCATCGAGCTCGTAAACATGCCTACTCGTTAACAGATTTGCATGCTACAGTTTTTTCTCTAAGTCTGTAATCTGTTTATGTTTTTGCCATGTTCACAAGCTTGCAATTGTATTTTCTGATCTCTTTTGGCTCAAGGTCACTAAGGGACTTTTGTTAAGATCTTTGAGTAGCTCCATGCCATGCCTTGTTTTGACATGTTAAGTTCCTGTAGCATATAGTTTTCATGCTCCAAAGTGTGCTACCTGATCTGAAATTCCAGACTTGTGTTAATTTCACTAAGTCTGAAATTTGTTTACCGTTTGCACTTTTGCCATGCTTGTTTGAACCTGTTAATGGATGATTTGGCCGTAGCTCAGTGTTCATCTTTTGTTAAGCATTATGAATCGATCCCTGCCATGTATTTTATTGCCATGTTTGGGTGCTGTAGCATGTTCATCTTGTTGCATTTAGATGGTCACTTGCTGTATATTGCAGACCGGTGTCATATTTGTTTCGCTTGCCATTTCCAAACCGTGTCTCCGATTCCGGTGTTCTTTATATCGATTTCAAGCGAAATCACCTCACCTTTCCAGTGGCACACTTGGATTTCCAAGTTGAGGTCAGGTTCAATCATTTCTTGTCAAATCATGCATATGCATCGCATACCGCATCTCGCATATCATACCATGTTCATGTGTTGGTTGTTTACTATGTTGTGTGCTTCTTTCCGGTGTTTGCTTCTTCGGGTTGGTTCCAGTAACGTCGCGTTTGTGAGGACCCGTTCGACTACGTCCGTTTGTCTTCTTCATGGACTCGTTCTTCTTCCTTGCGGGATTTCAGGCAAGATGATCATACCCTCGAAATCACTTCTATCTTTGCTTGCTAGATGCTCGCTCTTTTGCTATGCCTATGCTGCGATACCTACCACTTGCTTATCATGCCTCCTATATTGTTGAACCAAGCCTCTAACCCACCTTGTCCTAGCAAATCATTGTTTGGCTATGTTACCGCTTTGCTCAGCCCCTCTTATAGCGTTGGTAGCTGCAGATGAAGATTGAAGTTTGTTCCTTGTTGGAACATGGAGATGTTGTTCCTTGTTGGAACATGTGTACTTGTTGGGATATCACAATATATCTTATTTAATTAATGCATCTATATACTTGGCAAAGGGTGGAAGGCTCGGCCTTATGCCCGGTGTTTTGTTCCACTCTTGCCGCCCTAGTTTCTGTCATATCGGTGTTATGTTCCCGGATTTTGCGTTCCTTACGCGGTTGGGTAATAACGGGAACCCCTTGACAGTTCGCCTTGAATAAAACTCCTCCAGCAATGCCCAACCTTGGTTTTACCATTTGCCACCTAGCCTTTTCTTTCCCTTGGGTTCTGCAGACTCAAGGGTCATCATTATTTTAAACCCCCCCGGGCCAGTGCTCCTCTGAGTGTTGGTCCAAACTAGAGTCCTGTGCAGCGCCCCCTCGGGGAAACTCGAGGTTTGGTTTTAGTTGTATGGAGCGCTCATCTGAGTGTGCCCTGAGAATGAGATATGTCCAGCTCCTATCGGGATTTGTCGGCACATTCGGGCGGTGTTGTTAGTTTAATTTTACCTTGTCGAAATGTCTTGTAACCGGGATTCCGAGTCTGATCGGGTCTTCCCGCTAGAAGGAATATCCTTCATTGACCGTGAGAGCTTGTGATGGGGTAAGTTGGGACACCCCCTGCAGGGATTGGAACTTTCGAAAGCCGTGCCCGCGGTTATGGGCAGATGGGAATTTGTTAATGTCCGGTTGTAGATAACTTGAACCTTAACTTACTTAAAATGAATCAACTGAGTGTGTTACCGTGATGGTCTCTTCTCAGCGGAGTCCGGGAAGTGAACACAGTGTTGGAGTAATGCTTGCCGCAGGTTGTTCTCTAGTTATTCGTTCGCGCTTTTCTTTCTCTTCTCGCTCTCTTTTGTGAACAAGTTAGCCACCATATATGCTAGTCGCTTGCTGCAGCTCCACCTCATACCTTTTACCATACCCATAAGCTTAAATAGTCTTGATCGCGAGGGTGCGAGATTGCTGAGTCCCTGTGGCTCACAGATACTTCCAAAACCAGCTTGCAGGTGCCGATGAGTCTGTGCGGATGACGCAACCAAGCTCAGGAGGAGCTCGATGTAGATCTTGTCCTTTGTGTTGTTTCGTTCTAGTTGATCAGTAGTGGAGCCCAGTTGGGGTCGATCGGGGACCGTGTCGCATTTGGGGTTCTTATTTTATCTTGGTTCCGTAGTCGGACCTTGATTGTATTTGGATGATGTAATGCTTTATTCTTGTATTGTGTGAAGTGGCGATTGTAAGCCAACTATGTATCTCTTTCCCTTATGTATTACATGGGTTGTGTGAAGATTACCTCACTTGTGACATTGCTTTCAATGCGGTTATGCCTCTAAGTCATGCTTCGACACGTGGGAGATATAGCCGCATCGAGGGCGTTACAGGGAGGACAGCACAATGCCGACCCCTAGGCCGAGTTGCATCTTCGAGCCGTCGAAGTGCATGCGCTAGTGCGTCGAGTCCGGTGGCGGCGACAGGTACTGGGTCTCGGTCCAGTCGACGAGGAAGTCAGCCAAATCTTGGGACTTGATGGTAGTGCGGGGCTTGTAGAGGATGGTGTGGCCGGCTAGCTCAAGCGCCCACTTGGCGACCCGGCCAGAGGCATCCCGGCACCCGATGATTTCGCCGAGAGGGGCCGTGCTGACCACGGTAACGACGTGCTCTTGGAAGTACGGCTTCAGTTTCTTGGCGGTGAAGTACATGCCGTAACACATTTTCTGGTAGTGCGGGTAGTTCTGCTTCGAGGCGGAGAGCACCTCGCTCAGGTAGTAGACGGGACGCTTGATGGCTTGGACCTTCTCCTTCTCTGGTCGCTCGACCAGCATCACTGTGCCGACCGACCGCGAGGTCCCGGCGATATAGAGCAACAGCGGCTCCTTCTCGGCCGATGCGGCCAGGACTATTGCGGTGGAGAGCATGCGCTTGAGATCCCAGAAAGCCTCGTCCGCCTGGTCATTTCATTCGAACGGCGTCGTCTTCTTAATCAGCTGATACAGGGGCAAGGCCCTCTCGCCCAGCCGGCTGAGAAACCGGCTTACCGAGGCCAAGCAGCCGGTGAACTTCTGGACATTGCGCAGCCGAGCCGGCTTGTGCATGCACTCGATGGCCTTGATTTTCTCCGGGTTTGCCTCAATGTCGTGCTCCGAGACGAGGAAGTCGAGTAGCTTTTCGGCCGGGACGCCGAAAACACACTTTTCCGGTTGAGCTTGACCTTGTACTCATGCAGGTTGGCTAAGGTCTCCTTCAGGTCGTCGAGGAGCGTGAGGTGCTGCTTGGTCTTCACCATGATGTCGTCCACGTAGACGTGGATGTTGCGGCTGAGCTGCAGCAGCAAGCATTTCTGCATGCAGCGCTGGAAAGTGGTGTCGGCGTTCTTCAAGCTGATCAACATGGTGATGTAGCAATACGCCCCAAAGGGTGTGATGAAGGACGTCTTCAGGGCGTCGGCCGGGTCCAGCTTGATCCGATGATAGCCGGAGTAAGCATCAAGGAAGGACAGGAGCTCACACCCGGCAGTGGAGTCGATGACTTGGTCGATCTGAGGGAGGGCGAACGGGTCTTTAGGGAAGGCCTTGTTCAGGCTTGTGCAGTCGATACACATGCGCGAGGTCTTGTTCTTCTTCAGGATGAGGACTGGGTTGGCTAGCCACTCAGGATGAAACACTTCCATGATGAAGCCGGCCGCCAAGAGCTTGGTGACCTTCTCACCGATGGTCCTTCTCTTCTCTTCGGAGAAACGTCGTAGGGGTTGATGGATAGGCTTGGCGTCTTGCGGACGTGGAGTTTGTACTCGACGTACTTCCTCGGGATACCCGGCATGTCCTTTGGGGTCCATGCAAAAATATCCCGATTCTCAGGGAGGAAGTCGACGAGCTCGCCTTCCTATTTGCTGTTGAGGCAGGTGCCCACGACAATGTACTTGCTGCAGCTGGGGTCTTCCGGGTTCAGCTTCACCTTCTTGGTCTGCTTGGAGGGCTTGAATGAGGCCTCGTCGGCCGGCTCCTCGGCCGGGATTGGCGCAGCCGATGCCTCTTGGGCCAGGGCGATGATCTGGCCGAGTTGGCGCCGCTCCTTGGCTACGACCAGCAATTCGGCCAGCTTGGCGCCGTCTCGGGCGCACTCTAGGGACTTGCGGTAGTCGGCGGCGACGGTGATGAGGCCCTTTGGACCCGGCAGCTTCATCTTCAGGTAGGCGTAGTGGGGGACCGCCATGTAACGCCCTCTCTTTTGAATTGTTCTACGGTGTTTCTTTTGAGTGAGCCCTAACCCACAGGTCTTTTTCCAGGATCTTACCTGACTCTTCTTATTTTTCCGGAGCTATCCAAATTTCTTTTTCGGAGTTTGACGTAAGAATGATTTGTCATCAGTCATATGTATTTATCCAAGATCTGTCAAATTCTTTCATCATTGGCTCAACCTCTTCGTTTTGATTCTTCCGGAGTGTCTAAACAATTCTTGGTCGTGTTACCCATCGTCATTCTCTTCTTTTGAAGACCAAAGAAGAGTTTTTCCTCCATATCTTATCCATTCTCTTCAAGATTCGTGGTTCTAGTTCAACGCCATCCTCTCATAATTGTTTCCGATTGTCAGAATTCTTTTCACCTATCTGGAGCTATTCATGAGTCTTTTCAGTTTGATTGTCCGGAGCCCATCATCTAAGATTTATTCATTCCAGCTTTCAGCTCTCATACTCTAAATCTTACCGGTGCATCGTTCGAGTGATCTCTAATCGGTCCGTGACCTATTCATTTCACTTACATCTAAATCCTCTCAAGCATCTTCATTCATTTGCAATTTCTTCCCGGTGTTTCTTTATGTTTTATTCGTTCTTTTTCAATTCTTACGGTGGTTAGTTCAAGAGTTTTCTTCCTTCGTGTATCATATCCCTTCATGTATCATATCTATGCATTCGTGCTTTTCAAATTCTACCGGTGGTTCCTTGAAGACCTTCTCAAGTTTGCGCTATATCTCTCTTAATCTTTTTACGAGGATAAGTAGTATGCCAAATCCGTTGCTTGTCAGCAATTAAATTGTTGAAGGATACTCATGACATAATTCTTATTCTTGTTCCATCCAAGTGATTAATTCCTGTTTTCCGGAGTGGTTCATCATACTTATTCTTGGTTTCCAGTGCACATCTTTCTTTCCCGGAGTTCCAAGTTCTCTCAATTATATCATCATGGAGATCCATCTAAATCATTACAAGGTTTCACCTTGTGTTTTCACCTTCTTTTTTTTTCGTTTGATCATCCTTTTGTTACCGGAGTTCTTCATGGAGGTTCTACATGATGGCTCATCAAGGATTCAATTTCCCTCTCAAAGTGTTCATCAAGATTCTTTTCTAAAGAGCTCAAATATTCTTCATCTTGCAATCCGGAGTGCAATTCTTTCTACTGTATCATTCGAAGTGGTATTATGTCATTCTTGATAATTTGAGTTCATGTTTCATGATTCACTTGTTGTTAAGAATGAGGCATTTTAAATGCATCAATCTCGTCATTGGAATTATCTTGGGTTATATCTCATCTAAATCCTTTCCTAATTGTTGCTATCTATGGTGTTTATAAATGACCCAAGTTATTCATCTATCCTCCCGGTGAAATAAGCTTCTCATCTCCTTGTTGTTATCAATCTAATATATCGTTTCTGTTAGTGGCAGAATTTCACCTCATAGTTTTGAGATGATCTCCATAAGCCCACTACAACCTTGTTCTTTTCGTTGTTGGTCTTCCAACAACTCCGTTCGACCCTTCTCCTAAGGATGCCTTCTCAAGCTCTTTTGGCAGAAGTTGGTATTTTCTCCTCATTTCTCCTATTTCAATTATCTATCTCCTATTCTTGTGTTCCGGAGGCATTGTGATGTTGCTCTCTTTAACCATCATCTCGTTTCATCAAAGATTGTGTTTTTTTCATGATTGTCCATTTAACTGGAGTGTTGTGCCCTTTTGCTCAAGTTCTTTTTGCCTTATCAAGTTTTCATCCCTTTTAACCGGAGTGCCATACGAATTTGTTCTTCCTTGTTCCTCTTCCCTACCGGAATGCCTTCAACTTTGTTCTTCTCCGTTGGTTTCTTTCTGTCTTTTGCTCAACCTCGCAAGGTTCTTTGGTTTCACTCGTTTGTCAAAAAAGCAACTTAGTTTTACCTCTTCTCTTTCCCTTCCGTTTTCCCTCCGGTGCCATTCTAGATCTCGGGACGAGATCCTCTCGTAGTGGTGGAGTGTTGTAACGCCCCGAGACCGATGTGCCAGGTGTCGTCTAGTTATTCGCTGTTGTTCCCTTGTCATTGCTTGCGTGTCATGCATTTCATATCATGTCATCATGTGCATTTCATTTGCATACATGTTCGTCTCATGCATCCGAGCATTTTCCCCGCTGTCCGTTTTGCATTCCGGCGCTCCGTTCTCCTCCGATGGTCATTTCTACCTTTCTTTCGTGTGTGGGCATTAAACATTTCCGGATTGGACCAAGACTTGCCATGCGGCCTGGGTTTACTACCGGTAGACCGCCTGTCAAGTTGCGTACCATTTGGACTTCGTTTGATACTCCAACGGTTAACCGAGGGACCGAGAAGGCCTCATGTGCGTTGCATCCCAACACCCCTCCAATTTGGCCCAAAGCCCACCTAAACCTCCTCCATCCTCTCGGTCGTTCGATCACGATCGCGTGGCCAAAAACCGCACCTCATTTGGACTCTCCTAGCTCCCTCTACCTATATATATGTGCAACCCTCCGAAATTCGCGGTCTAACCCTAGCCTTCCCCTACCTCGCGCACCGAACAAAGATCCCCACCACCCCGGACATGTCCGACTGCCGCCTCCGACGAATCAGACGCCGCCACCTCGTCCCGCGCCGCGTCCTCTCTCTCCTCCCCACCGCTGCGGCCCGCCGCAGCCCACGGCCGGCCCGCCCGAGCCGCGCCGGGCCCTAGCGCGCCCCGACTCCATCGCG
>NC_057797.1:587104624-587144987 GCF_018294505.1 Triticum aestivum | reverse complement strand
CCTTCTCCATCGCCGGCGTCGCCCAGCGATGTCCACCGCTCCGGCGTGCGCCACCGGCCGCCCGCGCCGGCATCTCTCGCGCCGCCCGGATCCCGCAGCCGCGCCGCCGCACTTGCTCGCCGCCGCCGCTCGGGAAGCAGTCGCCCGGCGCCGCCTTGTCTCCCTCCCGCCGGCGAGCGCCACCGCCTCCATGCGGCGAGATCCGCCGCCCGGGAAGCCGTCGCCGCCCGCCTCGTCCGGATCCACCGCGGGGTGGCGCGTCCATCCAAACACCACGCCCGCGCCTGGACAGCTCCGTCCCGCTCCACCTCGTCCGCCGTTGACTTTTTCCGCGGGGTAAATTCCTCCAAGTCCCTGTATTGCCAGATCCATGTGCCCATGTTCATCGCATCGTAACTTTGCATACATAGCTCCGATTCATGCATATAGCATATCAAAATGTTCATCTCAGAGAGTACATCATTTTATTCCATTGCATCATTTTCATTTGAGATCATCTTTATGCCCGAAATGCTGTTAGAAGAGTGCTACTTGAGTTAATTGTCAGATCTGCTGCTCCATTTAGACATTTGTCATTTTTTCCATGATTATTGTGTGCATGATATGCCCTGATGCTCTACATATGTTTTGTTAAGAGTTTTGTCATCTTTCCATAGGTGCAACCCATGTATTTTTGTGATGTGTGTGGTGACTAGCACGAGCTTGCCAAGTGGTGCACATGGTAATTCTGTTTTCAGGGACTTAGCATTTCCACTAAGTCCTTGGTCTGTTTATCTCATGATGCCATATGTTCATGTTGTTTCCTAGTGATCCGTGCCTCTTTTGAGGATGATCAGTAAGGATGTTTTGTTAATCTTGTAGTGCTCTATCCATCCATGTATTTGTTTGCAATTATGGAGCACCCTAGCTTGAGTAAATCGAGCTCTACTTTTGCTACTTTGTGAATATGGGCAGATTGTCAACTTGTTTGCAATTTTGCCGATGATGTTGTAGTTGATCCGTGCATGCTATGTTATTGTTCTTGCCATGTCTAGCTTGCATTTTGTGTGTTCTTAATGTATGTATGCTTAGCTTGTCATGACTTGCACCGTAGTGAGTGCATCGAGCTCGTAAACATGCCTACTTGAGTTATGTTTCAGCATGTGCCAGTTTTCACTAAGTCTGTGATCTGATTATGTTTTTGCCATGTTCACATGCTTGCAATTGTATTTTGTGATCCCTTTTGGCTCAAGGTCACTAAGGGACTTTTGTTAAGCTCTTTGAGTAGCTCCATGCCATGCTTTACTTTTCCATGTTCAGATCCTGTAGCATGTAGTTTTTTTGCTCCGTAGAGGGCTACCTGATCTGAAATTCCAGACAAGTGTTAATTTCACTAAGTCTGAGATCTGTTTACCATATGCATTTTTGCCATGCTTGTTTGAACCTGTTAATGGATGAATTGGCCGTAGCTCAGTGCTAGACTTTTGTTAAGCATCTTGAATGCATCCCTGCCATGTATTTGTATGCCATGTTTGAGTGCTGTAGCATGTTCATCTCATTGCATTTAGATGGCTACTTGCTGTAAATCACAGACCGGAGTCATACTTGAATCGCTTGCCATTTCCAAACCGCAACTCCGATTCCGGCGTTCTTTATATCGTTTTCAAGCGATTTCATCCCATATTTCCAGTGGCACACTTGGATTTCCAATTTGAGGCCAGGTTCTTGCATTTCCTGTCATATCTTGCATTATGCATCCCGCATCGCATCCCGCATAGCATACCATCATTGCATCATATTGCTTGATCCTTGCACGTGGTTGATTGTGTCCTTGTTGCTTGTTTGTCTTGTTTGGGTAGAGCTGGGAGACGAGTTCTCTAATGAGGAGCCCGTTGAGTTTGCTTTCGAGGATCCAGTCAACTCTGACAACTGTGCAGGAAAGATGATCATACCCTCGAAATCACTTCTATCTTTGCTTGCTTAGTTGCTCGCTCTTTTGCTATGCCTATGCTGCGATACCTACCACTTGCTTATCATGCCTCCTACTTTGTTGAACCAAGCCCCTAACCCACCTTGTCCTAGCAAACCGTTGATTGGCTATGTTACCGCTTTGCTCAGCCCCTCTTATAGCGTTGCTAGTTGCAGGTGAAGATCGAAGTTTGTTCCTTGTTGGAACATGGAGATGTTGTTCCTTGTTGGAACATGTTTACTTGTTGGGATATCAAAATATATCTTATTTAATTAATGCATCTATATACTTGGTAAAGGGTGGAAGGCTCGGCCTTATGCCTGGTGTTTTGTTCCACTCTTGCCGCCCTAGTTTCCATCATATCGGTGTTATGTTCCCGGATTTTGCGTTCCTTACGCGGTTGGGTGATAATGGGAACCCCTTGATAGTTCTCCTTGATTAAAGCTTTTCTAGCAATGCCCAACATTGGTTTGACCATTCGTCGCCTAGCCTTTTCTTTTCCCTTGGGGGTCGCGTGCCCAAGGGTTATCATTATTTTAACCCCCCCGGGCCAGTGCTCCTCTGAGTGTTGGTCCGATCGAGTAGACTGCGGGGCCACCTTGGGGCAACTTGAGGGTTGGTTTTACTCGTAGGATGTCTCATCTGAGTGTGCCCTGAGAACAAGATATGTGCAGCTCCTATCGGGATTTGTCGGCACATTCGGGCGGTGTTGCTGGACTTGTTTTAACCTGTCGAAGTGTCTTGAAGAACCGAGATACCGAGTCTGATCGGAACGTCTCGGGAGGAGGTCTATTCCTTCGTTGACCGAGAGAGCTTGTGATGGGCTAAGTTGGGACACCCCTGCAGGGATTGAACTTTCGAAAGCCGTGCCCGCGGTTATGGGCAGATGGGAATTTGTTAATGTCTGGTTGTAGAAAACCTAAACCTTAACTTAATTAAAATGAGTCAACTGCGTGTGTAACCATGATGGTCTCTTTCCGGCGGGGTCCGGGAAGTGAACACGGTGTTGGAGTTATGCTTGACGTAGGTTGTTTTAGGATCACTTCTTGATCATACTTTTATCGACCGTGCTTTGCTTTCTCTTCTCGCTCTCATTTGCGTATGTTAGCCACCATATATGCTACTCGCTTGCTACAGCTCCACATCATACCTTTACCTTACCCATAAGCTTAAATAGTCTTGATCACGAGGGTGCGAGATTGCTGAGTCCTTGTGGCTCATAGATACTTCCAAAACCAGTTTGCAGGTGTCGATGAGTCCGTGCAGATGACGCAACCAAGCTCAGGAGGAGCTCATTGAAGATCTTGTCCTTTGTGTTGTTTCGTTCTAGTTGATCAGTAGTGGAGCCCAGTTGGGGTCGATCGGGGACCTTTGTCGCATTTGGGGTTCTTCTTTTATTTTGGTTCCGTAGTTGGACCTTGTTTGTATTTGGATGATGTAATGCTTTATTCATGTATTTGTGTGAAGTGGCGATTGTAAGCCAACTATGTATCTTTTCCACTATTGTATTACATGGGTTGTTTGCGAAGATTACCTCACTTGCGACATTGCTTTCAATGCGGTTATGCCTCTAAGTCGTGCTTCAACACATGGGAGATATAGCCGCATCGAGGGCGTTACACGCCATGAACTTGGCGAGTGCGGGCCGGCCCAGCAGCGCGTGGTACGGGCAGCCATCACAAGATTACCTCGCAAAGTACATGATTGGTGGAGACGCAATGAAGGTTAAAATATTCCATCTAGACTACAATCACCATCAAGAAGTCCTAATGAAGACAGTGAGGGATGGACGGGCAGCCATCACAAGGGGTTGGCCTAGAGTCGTGCACGCATTACGCATGGTGGAGGGCACAATATGGGCATTGATACGTCTCCAACGTATCTACTTTTTCTCACGCTTTTACTCTTGTTTTGGACTCTAATTTGCATGACTTGAATGAAACTAACCCCGGACTGACGCTGTTTTCAGCAGAACTACCATGGTGTTGTTTTGTGCAGAAATAAAAGTTCTCGGAATGGAACGAAACTTTGCGAGGATTTTTTATATCAATACTAAGAATTTTTGGAGCCAAGAACCATCGGAGAAGGGCCCCTGGGTGGGCACAACCCACAAAGGCGCGCCCCCCTCTCCTGGCGCGCCCAGGTGGGTTGTACCCACCTGGTGGCCCCGCTGACGACCCCCCTGATACTATAAATTCACATTATTCTAGAAAAAATCAGGGAGAAAGAATTATCGCGTTTCACAAGATGGAGCCACCGCCAAGCCCTGTTCTTCCTCGGGAGGGTAGATCTGGAGTCCGTTTGGGGCTCCGGAGAGGGGGTGGGGGTCTTCGTTCTTAGTCATCACCAACCCATCTCCATCGCCAACTCCATGATGCTCCCCACCGGGAGTGAGTAATTCCTCCATAGGCTCGCTGGTCGGTGAGGAGTTGGATGAGATTCATCATGTAATCGAGTTAGTTTTGTTAGGGCCCGATCCCTGGTATCCACTATGTTCTTAGATTGATGTTGCTATGACTTTGCTATGCTTAATGCTTGTCACTTTGGGCCCGGGTGCCATGAACTCAGATTTGAACCGGTTATGAATTCATCATTATATCCATGTTTTAGATCCAATCTTGCAAGTTATAGTCACCCACTACGTGTTATGATCCAGCAACCCCGGAGTGACAATAATCGGGCCCACTCCCGGTGATGACCGTAGTTTGAGGAGTTCATGTATTCACTATGTGTTAATGCTTTGTTCCGGTTCTCTATTAAAAGGAGGCCTTAATATCCCTTAGTTTCCAATATAGACCCCGTTGCCACGGGAGGGTAGGACAAAAGATGCCATGCAAGTTCTTTTAATAAAGCACGTATGACTATTTACGAAATACATGCCTACATTATATCGATGAACTGGAGCTAGTGCCGTATCGCCCTAGGTTATAACTGTTACACGATGAATATCATCCAGCAAGTCACTGCTCCAATGCCTATGAATTTATTTATATTGATCTTGTTGTGTTACTATTGCTATCGTCACTGTTACACTTGCTACAAATTACTGCTATCACTGTTACTGCTACCGTTGCTGCTGTCACTATTATCAAAACTATCAAACTACTTTGCTACTGATCACTTTGCTGCAGATAATTAATCTCCAGGTGTGGTTGAATTGACAACTCAGCTGCTAATACCTTCAAATATTCTTTGGCTCCCCTTGTGTCGAATCTATAAATTTGGGTTGAATACTCTACCCTCGAAAACTTTTGCGATCCCCTATACTTGTGGGTTATCAAGACCTTTTTCTAGCGTCGTTGCCGGGGAGCATAGCAATATTTGTTGAGTCACTTGGGATTATTATCATGTTATCACTATGAAGAATCTGAAGGATCCAAAGACTAAGATATTTCCCTCAAAGACGAGGGGAGGTAAGGAACTGCCATCTAGTTCTGCTTTAGATTCACCTTCTGTTATGAGTAAACTTGCAACACCACCACATGCTACGAATTCTACTATGTCACCAGTTATTGATGATGCTACTTCTACTATGAATGATGCTTATGATTATGCTAGTACCTTGCTTGATAATGATGATGTGCCACTTGGTGATTTTCTTGATGCACAAATTGCTAGAGTTATACAACATGATGTTGTTGAATCTGATGATGAGCTTGAAACTGAAACTCCTGAAACACCTGCTAGAACTAGACTTCCTAGATATGAACTGCCTAAGGTACCGAATGGTTATGTTATGAGTGAGGAGGCAACTAGAGATATTCTTGCTTGCAACGATAGAGATGATCTAGAGAAATTACTATGCAAGTATAAGAAAAATCTATGAATGCTAGAATGAAATGTGATCCTAAGTTTGCTACTTCACCTATCTGTATTGCTGATAAGGATTATGAATTCTCTGTTGACCCAGAGTTGATTACTTTGGTTGAATCTGATCCTTTCCATGGTTATGAAAATGAAACTGCTGTGGCACATCTTACTAAGTTGAGTGATATAGCCACCCTTTTTACTCATGATGAGAAAACTCGCTATTACTTTATTCTCAAATTATTTCCTTTCTCATTAAAGGGTGATGCTAAAGCTTGGTACAACACTGTTACTCCTGGTTGTGTGCGTAGTCCCCAGGATATGATTTATTACTTCTCTGAAAAATATTTTCCTGCTTATAAGAAACGAGCTGCCTCGCAGGAAATATTTAACTTTGTTCAAACTAAAGAAGAGAGTCTCCCACAAGCTTGGGGGAGGCTTTGCCAGTTACTTAATGCTTTTCCTGATCATCCTCTTAAGAAAAATGAAATACTTGATATATTTTATAATGGATTAACCGACGCTTCTAGGGACTTCCTAGATAGTTGTGCTGGTTGTGTTTTCAGGGAACGAACTATTGCTCAAGCTGAAGAATTATTGAATAACATATTGAAAAATTATGATGATTGGACTCTTCCTGAACTATCGGCTAAACCCACTCCGAAGAAGAGGGGTATATTATATCTCAGTCTTGAAGATATGCAAGAGGCAAAGAAATCTATGAAGGAAAAAGGTATTAAAGCGGAGGATGTTAAAAATTTACCTCCTATTAAAGAAATACATGGGCTCAATACACAACCACTGCCTAAGGTGGTAGAGGTAAATTCTCTTATGAAGTTTAATGAAAATGATAATCCTCCCAATATGCATCCTACTCAATGCCTTTATGAGTTTGAAAACTACATTAGAAAACAAGATCACTTCAATGCAAACGTTATGAAACAATTGAAATACAATTCAGATATGATTGCTCTCTTGAGTGACTTGTTATTTAGAATTTCAAATGATGTTAGAGGTGTTGGAAAACATGCCTCTATCGTACAAACTCAACTAGAACAAGTTGCTAAATCACAAAGAGAATTACTTGATGAAATGAATAGTAATATGCATGACTTTGTTGTTAGAGTTGCAACTGGAGGAGGTAAAATGACTCAGGAACCACTTTATCCTGAGGGACACCCAAAAAGAATTATACAAGATTCACAAAGAAACAACACTAGTGCACCTAGTCCTTCTAAGAAGAAAAATAAAAATGATAGCAATTTGCATGCTTCCAATGAACCTGAAATAGAAAAACCTCCTTATAATGAAAATGAAACTTCCATCTCTGATGCTGAAACTCAATCTGGTAATGAACATCGACCTAGTGATAATGAAAAAGATAATGCTGATGTTCATGAAGATGCTCAACCAAATGAAGAATAACCAGATAATGATGTTGAGATAGAACCACCTGTTGATCTTGGGCAACCTAAGAATAAAAGATATGATAAAAGAGACTTTGTGGCTAGGAAACACGGTAAAGAAAGAGAACCGTGGGTTCAAAAACCTATGACTTTTCCACCCAAGTCAACTAAAAAGAATGATGATAAAGAATTTGAACGCTTTGCTGAAATGCTGAGGCCACTCTTTTTGCGTACTCGCTTGACTGATATCTTGAAAATGCCTCCTTATGCAAAGTATATGAAAGACATCATCACAAATAAGAGAAAAATACCGGAAGCTGAAATCTCCACTATGCTTGCTAATTATAGTTTCAAAGATGGAGTACCTAAAAAACTTGGAGATCCGGGTAAACCAACTATACCTTGCTCTATCAAAAAGAATTATTTGAAAACTTCTTTGTGTGATTTAGGAGCCCGTGTTAGTGTTATGCCTTTATCTTTATATAAAAGACTTGACTTGAATAAACTCACACCTACAGAAATATCTTTGCAAATGGCTGACAAGTCAACTGCCATACCTATCTGTATTTGTGAGGATGTGCCCATTGTTGTTGCTAATGTTACTATTTTGACTGACTTTGTTATACTTGAGATGCCCGAGGACGACAACATGTCGATTATCCTTGGTAGACCCTTCTTGAATACTGTAGGGGCTGTTATTGATTGCAATAAAAGCAAGGTCACTTTTCATATTAATGGTAATGAGCATACGATGCACTTTCCAAAGAAACAATTCCAAGTGAATGGTATTAATGTTATTGAAAAATCCCCATTGAGGTAACTTAGTGATTTACGAAAGTTCTTCGGTTTCATGCTAATCGAAAGTGGTTGTTAATAAGACCTGATCAACCTTATTAATGAATCATTTTTGAATGGTATGAAGTTGATGAATTTAGTAAGCACTACTCTCTGTCCCTACTCTTTATTCTCTGTTTTATTAGTAAAATAAAATGAAATGCCATGCTTTGTCTGTTTTCTGAATTTCTCGTGCAATAAAAAATGACCCAAAAATAAAAGTTCTCAGAATGCCTTGAAAATTTTATATGATTTTTTCCTGAATATTTAAGAATTTTTGGTGCAAATAATACCAGAGGGGGGTGCACCTGGTGGGCCCAACCCAATAGGGCGCGCCAGCACCCCCTGGCGCGCCATGGGGGGTTGTGGTCCCCATGTGGGCCCCCTCACTTACCTCTTCCCCCCCACATGGCCACTTACCTCCAGGAAAAAATCACTCTAGCTCTCTCTCGTGTTCTTGCTCCTGAAACTGCATATTTCGATCTCTTTGCTCGAAGCTCCATTTCCGAAACTGTTTCGGGGATTTGTTGCTTGGTATGTGACTCCTTCATTTGTCCAATTAGTTTTTGTTTTAGTGGTTTATACTTTGAATAAATAGCTACTCTTGGTGCTGCTGTAGATGTGCTTGCATGTTCAATTTTTAGTGTTCTAAGTAGTTTGAATGCTCGCTATGGCCTCTATGTATTCCTATGAGTAATTGCTATTAGTTTTGTGAAGTTCTGTTGGTAAAATTTTGTGGACTAAAAATTCAGATTTTTGTTGATAGGAAAAATTGTACGCGGACATTATGAACCTATTTGGAAGGAGTTCTTTGAGGAGACGATCCTTGGGGGCATCTTCTAGTGACAGTTTTCCTCGCCGGTCTTATGTTGAACCAAGTGAAAGTTCCACGCGAGATGCCGCTACCAAAACTTGCTTATGGCCTTGCGATGAGTATATGATGCAAGTGGGCATTAAGGAGTAATTTGAACAATATGTTCACAATGCCGGTCTCAGTCCCTACCTTTCAGATAGGTGTGAACAACACATCTTCTCACTGAATCATTTGTCGAAGTATTTAAATATTTTCTACGTGAGTCTAGGGTGTCGTTTATGCTTTATGATGAACCATTTACTATCCCACTAGAGAACTTTTCTTACCATCGCAAACTTCCATTTTGGGCTTCTCTTGATGAGCCAGTGAAGGCTGAGTATGAGTCTTTCTTGACTAGCCTTTGCTACGGTGAAAATAGGGGGGAGGCAAGGTAGAATAAAGAGCATTCACTTTCCCGCAATCCAGTGCTTTGCTTTATTTAATGGGAAGTGCATAGTAGGCAAACAAGACTGTAGCATACTTTGTGTGCCAGACTTGAGCCTCATTCATACCGCTCTCACAGGTGAAAGGATTATAACCTTGCAGCGATTGTTGCATGTAGACTTCAGCATAACGCCAAAAGTGGCTAGTTCTATGGTGGAATTTATGCCACGCGTCTAGCACAAGGGCTGGGTGTTTCGCCTTTACCCTTTGATCCTATCCTACGCATGCAATATTTAGATTTTGAGACCTTAAAGGATCATAAGGTTCTTAAGGGAAGGGCTGATAACTTCACTTATAATCTGATGTTTAACCAATCACATGTTGTGGACACATATTTGCCTGCGCCTACTCTTTTTGACTATAATAGCAGGGAAAGATACTTCGTTCTTGCGAGCCAGGCCCGAGCTCACAATGCAGCAGTGTTGGCGGCATGGCGCGCTGAGGCCTTCGCCCCGAGAGCCTCCGTGAGCTACCACGCCGACTACTACCCTCCAGGCTATTGATCGACTACCAAGCTAGGCCAAAAGCCTAAGCTTGGGGGAGTACGTGTTTATCACCGACATTATATTCATGTTCACATATCATTTTATTTGTCGGTGTTCACACTTTTTCATTGTACCATCCATGCTTAGATTTATTTTTCTTGCTTTCTTCTTGTGTGTTTGAAAAACTTTAGAAAAACCAAAAAAATTAGTTGTAGTAATTTACTTTCCATGCATGCTTAGTAGTAGCACTAAAAAGAAAATCCAAAAAGATTTCCTTGTTCTTCTTTTGCTTGTTGGGAGCTTTCCCGTGTAAAAAGTTTTTCTCATTTTTGTTTTTCCCTTTTATTTGCTTGTTCAAGAAAACCAAAAACTCCAAAAATATTTCAATGTGTTTCTCTGAATTTCTTTTCCTTTTATTCGAGTCTTACCGAGGAGAAGACCATGATGAAAATGTTGAGTGGCTCTCATATGAATAACTGTTGAACTAGAGCAAATTTTACCTTGTCTTCTGCAGTTGAATAAAATGTTTGCAGATTCCAGCTTAGTCCATGGCACTCTTGCACTATTATTATTTTCATATCATTCGGTTGTGCAAGTGAAAGGCAATAATGACGATATTCGATGAGCTGTCCGTGGCAAAGAGAAACTGGTATGAACTTGCACTAGTATCTAGGCTTTAGCCCATTATGATTAAATATGTTTGCAATGACAATTAAAGATTATAGTTTGTCATGCCATGCATAAGTAGCTGGAAGTTGATAATGATTTATCTTGGATATCAACATAGCGTTAAAATGATTGTGATTTAGTATGATGATATGATATCCTCCTCTGAATGTTCAAGTGGCTTGACTTGGTACATGTTCACGCATGTAGTTGAGTCAAAACCAACATAGCCTCTATAATATTTATGTTCATGGTGTTCATATCCTACTCATGCTAGTGTCTAATGTTACTTATGCATACTGCCTGGTTATGATCGTTGTTGCTCTCTAGTTGGCCACTTCCCAGTCTTAATTGCTAGCCTTCACCTGTACTAAGTGGGAATTCTGCTTGTACATCAAAAACCTTGAACCAAAAGTTATTCCATATGAGTCCACCATACCTACCTATATACAGTATTACCCTGTCGTCCTAAGTAAATTTGCATGTGCCACCTCTAAAAACTTCTAAAAGTTATCCTTTTTGTGTGCCTATATCGTTCGTGGAATGACAGGAGGTGGTCAATATCTTTCGTGCTAAGCATGTTATCCTCAGGTCGAGTGTTTATTCACTCACCATCGGACGAGGAAATGGGCGGTATTAGGGATGCCCAGTCCCAAATTGCAAACATGAAAAAGAGTTCATCTCTTGAATAAACAAACAAAAACTCCCAATGGAGTCAAAACCTTTACTTTCTGCTTGGGGACCGCCACTAGCGTGCTTAGCATGAAAGATGTTGATTACTGATGGTCGTGAAGGAATGAGAAGGGTGCATGTCTCAAAATATCATTTATCTCTATTTTAAAAATTGAGCTCTGGCACCTCTTCAAATTACTGCTTCCCTCTGCGAAGGGACTTTCTGTTTACTTTTATGTTGTGTCATCACCTTCTTAAAAACAAGCGCCAAAAACTGAGTAGAGCACAACTGTCATGATTTATGCATTGTGTATAGCTAATGTTGGGTGCATCATGACTGGATCTTTTCTACCAGGAATTACGATGTTTAGTCACTGCTTGAACTCTGGAGGTGCTCTGCATTTATGTTTTGCGGTCTCAGAAAGGGCTAGCGAGATACCATTATTGTCATGTTATATCATGGTTGTTTTGACAACATGTTGTTGTTCGAGATATCTTATTACTGATCGCTAGCTAATTATGTCATTGATATGAGTTAATATAATCTTTAAATGTTATTGTTGACATGGTTAGTTATAATGTTGGCTGAAAACCAGGGTGCTGTTTAATCTTATTTATGCAACAAAAGAGCAAAAGAGTTTGTAAAAGTTTTTCTTTCTCACTTTCAGTTTATCAACTGAATTGCTTGAGGACAAGCAAAGGTTTAAGCTTGGGGGAGTTGATACGTCTCCAATGTATCTACTTTTTATCACGCTTTTCCTCTTGTTTTGGACTCTAATTTGCATGATTTGAATGAAACTAACCCCGGACTGACGCTGTTTTTAGCAGAACTACCATGGTGTTGTTTTTGTGCAGAAATAAAAGTTCTCAGAATGGAACGAAACTTTGCGAGGATTTTTTATATCAATAATAAGAAGTTTTGGAGCGAAGAACCACCGGAGAGGGCCCCGGGGTGGGCACAACCCACCAGGGTGCGCCCCCTCTCCTGACGCGCCCAGGTGGGTTGTACCCACCTAGTGGCCCCGCTAACGACCCCCTTATACTATAAATTCACATTATTCCAGAAAAAAATTAAGGAGAGAATTATCGCATTTCATGAGATGGAGCCACTGCCAAGCCCTGTTCTTCCTCGGGAGGGCAGATCTGGAGTCCGCTTCGGGCTCCAGAGAGGGGGATCTTCATTCTTCGTCATCACCAACCCATCCCCATCGCCAATTGCATGATGCTCCCCACCAGGAGTGAATAATTTCTTCGTAGGCTCGCTAGTCAGTGAGGAGTTGGATGAGATTCATCATGTAATCGAGTTAGTTTTGTTAGGGCCCGATCCCTAGTATGCACTATGTTCTTACATTGATGTTGCTATGACTTTGCTATGCTCAATGCTTGTCACTTTGGGCCCGGGTGCCATGAACTCAGATCTGAACTGTTTATGAATTCATCACTATGTCCATGTTTTAGATCTGATCTTGCAAGTTATAGTCACCTACTGCGTGTTATGATCCGGCAACCCCGGAGTGACAATAACCGGCCCACTCCCGGTGATGACCGTAGTTTGAGGAGTTCATGTATTCACTATGTGTTAATGCTTTGTTCCGGTTCTCTATTAAAAGGAGGCCTTAATATCCCTTAGTTTCCAATATGGAACCCGCTGCCACGGGAGGGTAGGACAAAAGATGTCATGCAAGTTCTTTTAATAAAGCACGTAACTATTTGCGGAATACATGCCTACATTATATCGATGAACTGGAGCTAGTGCCGTATCGCCCTAGATTATAACTGTTACATGATGAATATCATCCAACAAGTCACCGCTCCAATGCCTACGAATTTATTTATATTAATCTTGCCGCGTTACTATTGCTATCATCACTGTTACACTTGCTACAAATTACTGCTATCACTATTACTGCTATCGTTGCTGTTGTCACTATTATCAAAACTATCAAACTAATTTGCTACTGATCACTTTGCTGCAGATTATTAATCTCCAGGTGTGGTTGAATTGACAACTCAGCTGCTAATACCTTCAAATATTCTTTGGCTCCGCTTGTGTCGAATCTATAAATTTGGGTTGAATACTCTACCCTAGAAAACTGTTGCGATCCCCTATACTTGTGGGTTATCAGGCATTCCACTTCACCTTCTCCAGCAACCAGAATGTCTTTCGGCTCTCTCTTTATAGTCTTTAGTACAACTGTGGTTCATCATTCTTTACTTGGTGCTTCTGTAGTTCTTCAGTATATGTACCTGCGCATCGAATTATGCATTCCTGGTTGAACCTATATTTGTAATAAACATGGTACGATATGAAATAAGTGATTGCCTACTTTCAAATTCAAAATTTGTGATTTTTAAATTGTAGCGATCCGACCTCAAACGGGTGCATAAGTGTCATCCCTGGATCGGTAATGCTGACACACACAATACTTGAAGGATTTATAACAGAGTGCAATCACACACTTATTACATTGAATGCCTCAAAAGAGAACTTATTACAATAATATGGCTTAAGGCCATCTAAATAAGATAACTGCGTAAGCATCGAAGGTAAATGAGTCCACCAACTCCAACGGCATATCTGAGTGCACGACAACGACCTAGCCCACCTTACTCTTCATCTAAAAAATCTGCAACATAATACGTTGCAGCCCGAAATGGGTCAGCACATGGAATATTTTGGCAAAATAACACTGTAGAGCGAATGAACAAGATAACAACTATATCTATATGCAAATAAGGCTGATGGAGGCTCTATGGCTATCATTTTTGTGTAAAGCCAATTTTTCCCTACTACAAAGGAATATAATTTATTTAACTACAAAGTTGGTTGAAAACATTGAGAATGGAAACCCCATCTCAATCCCAATTAAAAAGTAATTAACAACCCAACAAATTTATTAAGAGTGTTGAGATCACATCAATAATTCAAGAACCAGATACTCAAGATGTCCATAACCGGGGACACGGCTAACCATGATTAGTTTGTATGCTCTACAAAGGTTTCCGCACTTTTCCCCACAAGACTCGACCTCCTGCATTGAATTTCTCGCACTACATGATGTTTGAGAAACGGATGACCGAGACACAGTCTTTCAGAAGCATTAACTTCTCGACGGGTAAACCGTACCACCTACATCCCCTATGTCTGCTAATTTACCACTGAAAGAGGTCACACGACATACCCAACTATGCTAGAGCCCATAATGGCTTGTGGCTGCACACGGAAGTTTCTAGCATGAACAATCTTATGATCCCTTTAGCCTGGGTGGCGAACCATAGGATGATCTCACGGGTTCCCCGGGATCTCCTTGGACAACACTGGATTCTCCAGGTGCCCACAAACAATCCACCCAGATGTGTGTTAAAGTAGCCACCTTAAATAAACCCTTAGTTCATAATAATACTCACAACTGTCATGAATCACTCAAACCAATCCACGTCTACGAGCATAGCATAGCAATATAAGCATAACGTAGAAGTAACTCCCAGGGTTTGAATAAAAAGGGCAATAGCTACTACCTCAACTACTACTTCCCAATACCCATAAGTTAACAATCCTACTCATGCAATGTTTGAGGGTTGAAACTAATGCATAAAAACTGGGTAATAAAGGGATATGATCAAAGCGTTACTTGCCTTGCTGACGATCTGTAAACCCTAGTGACTCGTAGTAGCACGCTTCACACTCCGGAAATTCTATCAAAAACAAACAATAGCACACATACGCACTCAAGCATAGATGCAAGGGTAAAACTCAGATGAGAAAGTCCAAACTGAAAGTTCAACTGAAGTGCTACGATTTGCAAAAAGAATCAATCGAATCAGAGCTACGGAACTAAAACTGCGATCAAAAGATGTTCGAAAACAAATCTGCTTGAAACCAAATTTGAATTTGTCAAAACCATGTTCAAGTTGGTTAACCGAAAGAGGGGTTCGAGACGAAGATTTTGGCATTGGTTTCACTGGATTTGGACGAACGGTTAAAAAGTTACGAGGGTTTGAAGATCAGGGGCTCATCTGCGATAAAATAATCGCGGATAGGTTCCTGGCCGAAAATAAAATAAAAATAAAAAACTAACGAATGAACGTTCGCTAACAGATCCAAATGAACGAACGTGATCGTTAGGGAAGACGTTCGTTGAATGCTCGCTAACTAGATCTGATCGGAAAACCCGAGAAAAACCCTAACCCTAATAATAAAGCCGATCTAAATTGAAAACCGAAAAAAACGAATGAACCGGCGAACCGAGTGGTTTCTATACCGGTCAACGGCGGCGGCGGCATCGGGCAGGGCGGCGGCTCCGGTGGGGCTGCGGGGTGCAGGGCGGCGGCGGTTGCAGCGGGAGGAGGCGGCGGCGGCGGCGCGTGCGGCGGTGGCGGCGAGCAAATGCGACGGCGGCTTGGAGAGGAGGGGTCGGGGTCGGCCGTATATAAAGGGGCCCCGGGGGGTCCGACTTGGGCGAGGGGGTGCTACGCGGCGGCGATCAGGACTCCTCGCCGGAGTCCGGCGCGGACACGGGCACGGCGCGAGGCGGTGCGGCGCTGGGCCGAGGCCTGGCTGCCAGTTGGGCCGGCCCAGTTCGGCGTGCGATTTTTTTAAATAAATTCTGCCAAGAAACAAAAATCCTAATAAAATATAAAAAAAATTCTAAAAATGCCAAAAACAATTTTCACCATCTAAATAAAATATTTAGAACAAAGTGAACATTTTTCTGGCCTAAAAATGCAATTTAAAAAAAATGCATATTTTTCTAATTCAAATAAAATAGCAATAAAAAATCCAAATAAAATACTTATTTGATTTTAATGTTTTTCCTCCAATATTCCTATTATTTTGGAGAAGTCATTTTATCTCCACTCATTTATTTTAATATCAGAAAAATTTGGAGAGAGAAATTATTAAAACCAAAATGATCCTCTTTTCAAATTTGAGAAAAATTCAAGTATGAAAATTATGAAATACCTAACTCTCTCCTTGGGTCCTTGAGTTGCTTAAGATTTCTAGGATCCCAACAAAAATTCAAATAAAATATGATATGCATATGATGACCTATGTATAACATCCAAATTGAAAATTGAGATGTTACAAACCTACCCCCCTTAAGATGAATCTCGCCCTCGAGATTTGGTTTGGCTAGAAAATAGGTGTGGGTGGTCTTTCCGTAGGTCTTCCTCTCGTTCCCAGGTAGCTTCATCCTCGGTATAGTGGATCCACTGAACTTTGCAAAACTTGATAACCTTGCTACGCGTAACTCGGCTGGCAAACTCGAGAATCTTGACGGGTTTCTCCTCATAGGTCAGATCGCTATCCAACTGAATTGCTTCCAGGGGAACTGTATCTCTCAGAGGAATATCGGCCATCTCGGCATGGCACTTCTTCAACTGGGAAACGTGAAACACATCATGAACTCCTGACAGTCCTTCGGGTAACTCCAACTTGTAGGCCACTTCTCCCATACGCCCCAAAACTCGGTAAGGTCCTACAAATCTCGGGGCTAACTTTCCCTTATCTCCAAAATGTTTAACTCCTCGCAGAGGTGACACACGAAGATATGCTCTGTCTCCGATTTCATAGACTACCTCCTTGCATTTAGTATCGGCATAACTCTTCTGCTGGGACTGAGCTACCTTTAGTGTGTTGCGAATCAACTTAACCTTCTCTTCAGATTCCTTGATCAGATCCGGTCCAAACAACTGGCGGTCTCCAACTTCATCCCACATCGATGGTGTCCTGCACCTTCTTCCATACAAAGCTTTGAAAGGTGCCATCTTGAAACTGGCTTGATAACTGTTATTGTATGAGAACTCTGCATAAGGCAGATTATCATCCCAACTAGATCCATAATCTAGCGCACAAGCTCTCAACATGCCCTCTAGAATTTGATTGATTCTCTCCGTCTGTCCATCTGTCTGCGGATGAAAAGCTGTACTGAACTCTAGACTAGTACCCAAAGTCTGGTGCAGCTGATTCCAAAACTTCGAAGTAAACTGTGTTCCTTTATCTGATACGTAGTTCTCCGAACTCCGTGTAGACATACGATCCTGGTCATATATATCTTGGCCAACTTTGCACTCGTATAGGTGGTTTTCACTAGGATAAGGTGAGCTACCTTGGTCAAACGATCCACTACTACCCAGATAGAATCATATCCTGACCGGGTCCTGGGTAATCCGGTGATAAAATCCATGCCAAGCTTGTCCCACTTCCATTCAGGTATCGGCATAGGATGCAGTAATCCTTCTGGCTTCCGGTGTTCTGCCTTCACTCTCTGACATACATCACAAACGGCTACATACTCTGTAATATCTTTCTTCATACCAGTCCACTAGAAACGCTCCTTCAAATCCAAATACATCTTGGTGTTTTCGGGGTGTATCGAGTATGGCGAGTCATGAGCTTCCTAAAGTATTAACTTCCTGATCTGTGCATTATTGGGTACATATACACGGTCCTCAAACCATAAGGTTTCGTGCTCATCCTCTCAAAAACCCTTGGCTTTTCCCTTGCTCATCTTCTCTTTTATCTCAGCAATTTCCTTGTTATCCTTTTGAGCTTCTCGAATCTTTCCCAATAATGTTGACTGAACCTCCATTGTTGCGACAAAACCTCGAGGAACTATCTCCAAACGAAGCTCCCTGAGATCTTTGGCTAACTCCTTTGGTAATCCTCCGCTTACGAGGGTATTGACATAACTCTTCTGGCTCAAAGCGTCTGCTACTACATTAGCCTTTCCTGGATGATAATGTAACTTCAGATCATAATCCTTTATAAGCAACAACCATCTCCTCTGCCTGAGATTCATCTCCTTCTAAGTGAAAATGTACTTCAAATTCTTGTGATCCATGTACACATCACAACGGTTTCCAATAAGAAAATGTCTCCAGGTCTTGAGCGCATGCACTACGGCTGCTAACTCCAAATCATGCGTGGCATAATTCAACTCATGTGGTCGAAGCTGACGTGAGGCATATGAAACAACTCTTCCGTCTTGCATAAGTACTCCTCCAAGTCCCAAGCGAGAAGCGTCACAATACACTTGGAAACCCTTGCGTATATCCAGAAGAATCAGCACTGGGGCTGTAAACAAACGTTTCTTCAACTCCTGAAAACTGGCTTCACAATCTTTGGTCTATTTGAACTTAGTGTCCTTCTTCAACAACTCTGTCATCGTTTTCGCGATCTTGGAAAAATTCTCAATGAATCTCTGATAATATCCCACGAGTCCAAGAAAACCGCGGATCTCTCCTACTAAGGTGGGTGCCAACCACTCAGTGCCTGACTGAACCTTGGTAGAGTCTACTGCTATACCTTCTCCTGATATAACATGTCCAAGGAATCCAACTTCCTTCAACCAAAACTCACATTTGCTGAACTTGGCATATAATGGATGCTTCCTGAGATTCTCGAGAACTAAACGCAAATGCTCCTTGTGCTCCTCTTCATTCTTCGAGTATACCAAAATATCATCAATGAACACCACAACAAACTTATCCAAGAAATCCATGAACACCTTATTCATCATACTCATGAAATAGGCAGGGGCATTTGTCAATCCAAATGACATAACCGTGTACTCATATAGCCCGTATCTTGTGGTAAAGGCTGTCTTAGGCATATCCTGCTCTCGGATCTTCAGTTGGTGGTATCCTGATCGCAGATCAATCTTGGAGAATACTTTAGCTCCTTGCAGCTGGTCAAACAAATCATTGATCATCGGTAGGGGGTACTTGTTCTTGATCGTCACTTTATTCAATGCACGATAATCAACAACCATTCTCAAAGATCCATCCTTCTTCTCAACCAAGAGCACTGGGCTCCCCACGGTGACGAACTTCGTCGAATGTAACATTTCTCCAATAACTCCTTAATTTGCTTCTTAATTTCCTCCAGATCATTTGCGGGCATCCGGTATGGCCTCTTTGATATTGGTCCCATTCCTGGCAACAACTCTATCAAAAATTCAATGTCCCGATCCTGTGGCATGCCTGGTAGTTCCTCTGGAAATACAACCGGGTAATCCTTTACTACAGGCACTTCCTCCTGAACAACTCCTGAGAGGGAATTTACTTGGGTCCTCCTTGGCGCATGCCTGGATACATACTTGATCCTTTTTCCCTTCGGGGTGGTGAGCAGAATTGACTTACTAGCACAGTCAATGTTCCCTCCATACTTCGATAGCCAATCCATGCCTAGTATTATATCCAATCCTTGTGACTCCAAAATTATTAGGTCTGAGGGGAAAACATGGCTACCAATGGTTAAGGGTAACCGATCACACCATCGGCTGGCCATATACTCTGCTCCTGGCGAGCTTACTAACACGGGTGACCTAAGGGCTAAGGTGGGTAACTTAAACTTGTCCAGAAATCCCCTTGATATGTATGAATGCGATGCACCAGTATCAACACTACAAAAAAGACACATCCGTGACATTTTGGGCCAAACAAAAATCTTTTCTGTCATACTTATGACACTTCTATGACGATAATTGTGACAAAACACGGCATCACCATAGATGTGGTGGGGTCCTACTTCTATGACAAAAATTCATGACAGAAAAAGGGCTTTTCATCCTGGGCGGGCCGGAGACGCAACTGCATGATATTCTTTGGGCCGTCCATGATGGAAAAAACCGTGGTAGAAGCGAGGGCGAGGAAAATATCGAGGCGTCCCCGGTTACGGTGGGTGGTCGGGGGCCAAGCGATGTGCGTACCTCTCGTACGTATGCGCATGTGTGCGAGGCGTTGGGCTCTAACTGAACCCGAGCGGGGCATTGGGCTCTAACTGAACCCGAGCGATTGCACTGCAGGCTACGCGTTACTGAACCCGAGCGATCGATCGATGGCTGTTAACTGAACCCGATCGAGCGATTCCTTCGCTACTGCTGCTAATTGAAGCTGATCGATGCTGCCTCTGGATGAACATTGAGCGTTGCTGGGGGGTTTCGATGAACAGTTTCCGATGGGGGTGGATGAACAGGACCCCGTGGCGTTGCCTCTAGATGAACAGTGAGCATTGCTGGGGGGTTTGGATGAACAGTTCCCGATGGGGGTGGATGAACAGGACCCCAATCGTTTGAGTCGGTTGGGGCTGGATGAACAGGACCCCGTGGAGGGAAGGATGAACAGGACCACCCCTTGGAGGGCAGGATGAACAGTAGACGGTGGAGGGCTGGATGAACAGTAGCCC
The DNA here is from genome assembly GCF_018294505.1 of Triticum aestivum. Taxonomy (NCBI): domain Eukaryota; kingdom Viridiplantae; phylum Streptophyta; class Magnoliopsida; order Poales; family Poaceae; genus Triticum; species Triticum aestivum. The sequence goes on along the minus strand of NC_057797.1, from coordinate 587,124,682 downwards.
GTGGAGGGGTGGTTGAACAGGAGCCCGTGGAGAGGGCTGGTTGAACAGTAGCCGGTGGAGTAGCGCGCGGTGGAGGCTGGATGAACAGGAGCCCGTGGATGAACAGCGCAGGTGGAGGCTGGAGGAGGTCGATGGTGGATGAACAGTAGCCCGTGGAGGCTGGAGGGGGTCGACGGTGGAGATGAATAGTATCTCGTGGAGTCCCGTTTTGCGGTACGCCACACCCCTCCCGATGAACAGGACCCCTGTTTCGACCGTAGAACTCCAACACAAGTCCGTTTCCTCCATTTTGCGGTACGCCACACCCCTTCCGATCAACAGGACCCCCGTTTCGACCATAGGAGGTCTGTTTCCTCCGTTTTGCGGTACGCCAGACCCCTCCCGATGAACAGGATCCCGTTTCGAACGTGGCCGGTCGAACACAAGGCCGTTTCCTCCGTTCTGCGATACGCCAGGCCTCATTTCCATCGGTTGTTCCGTCCAAGCCCTCTCGATGAACACGATGACGCATTCTGTTCCGACCCAACTGGTTGGCTCCCCATGAACACGACGACGACGTTGTTTCTCCGTTCTGACCGAGTCATGTACACGAGCCCTAGCCGTACGTATGCACGAGTAGGCGTTCGAGACCCTGCCCGTATGTATGTATGTGGCCGTATTTTCTTTCTTGCACATTGGCCGTTGTACATACATGTACATGCTACGTGTGTGCCTCTACTATGACACGTGCGCGCCTCTACATCGACCAGTATATATGTACACGTTCCCGACCAGAATGACAACGCTACGTATGCTTCGACTAGGTGGGTCCCGACTGTTAGGCACTTCCTTGCGTGCGAAGATGTAGCTGGTGGGTCCCAACAGTCAGGGGGACGAATCATTTTTTTGCCCGGACGCACTTCCTTGTGTGCGAAGATGTAGCTGGTAGGTCCCAGCAGTCAGGGGGAAACATTTTTCTCCGCCAAATACAGTTGCCCGTCCGATGGGTCCCTGCTATCAGGTGGAGGAATAATTATTTTCCGCGTAATAAGGAGGCACTTCCTTGCGGCTGCTGTGGACCCAGCTGTCAGCCTCTCCACGACAGTACTCTTCCGATGGAAGTCGTTCCTTGACCATGTTGACCACGCCGCGCCGAGAGCACCAGGGCGGTGGACGACGGCGAGGCCTAGGAAGGGGACGACGCGGAGCCGGGGAAGACGTGGCAGTGGATGCCCACGTGGAGAGGAGTACGAGGGTTCACTGGTTTGGCTGCGGTGTGAGGCTGCCATCGCCGCAGAATAACGGGGGGTGTGGGTGAGTAGAGGGATGCCCTGGCCAGCGGTGGGAGTAGTAGGGGGCGGTGAGGCCTGCACGGGAGGCGGGAGCGAGCGGTCCCGCCGGTGCTAGATTTGGCGGTTGTAGCAAGAAGATCAGAGATTGAAGAAACACGACGGCCGTTGGATTGACATCCAACGGTTACGTCTGCTAGAATCATTTGTTGACGTATATAATAACTAAAAAAATCTTGCATACGCATCAACTTAATAGGCCCATAAGTCAGATCATTCCCTCTTTTTTTAATAATTTATATATAGCTCATTGTGACTTCTTATGCAATTTATTGCAGTCCATTTTTTTGGTTGGCCAAAGCCAATTTCGCATATTTCTGTGGGTTCCAAACTATTTTTAATACCCAATTGTCGAGCCAGATTTAAAGTACTTTGAAGATATATTTAAATTAGGTTAATGCCCAATGAAATTGGAATCTGGAAATGTGATTTTTTTAGAAATTATAAAGTAATTGCTACTTTGTCATTTGTTTTTATATTTACAACCCATTTCATATTACTTTCAAGATTTGCAGGTGTCTTGAAAGAGTTGCAGCCCATCAGGGCGTAGAAAAATAAGTAGGCCTGGATTGGGTATTCTTCAAAAAAAATAAACTGGATTCATTTTCACAAAGAAAAAATAGTTGGGCTGGTCACATGGTGAACATAAAATATAAGCCTGGGCTAGACGGGCCACAACCCAGTTCAAACCCTGCTCCGTCTCAACAATAACAAAAAAAATATTGCTCGAGCTGCTATGTCCCAGGTGTCAGCCGATCTTGTGTTGTTTTCTTGTCTATTGACTATATACGCTCACAATGTCATGGGTCCCAGATGTCAGGAAAACACTAGGAGGAAGCATTTTATTTTTCCATACGCTGACATGGTGGGCCCTAATGTCATCCTCTCCACGTACTTCTGCCGATTCCTGCTGTTTGTTGACCATGTTGACAACGCAAGAGGGCGGCCCTGCAGCGAGCGCACCAAAGCGCGCGGAGGACGACGGCGAGGCCTCGGACGTTGGTGTTAGCGATTTAGGAGACCGTGGGGCGGCGATGCATGCGCTGAGGTGCAGCCAGCCGTGGGAGGCGGAAGCAGGCGGCCCCGCCGGTGCTGGTTTGGTTTTGGCGGCTGGAGGAAGAGAGGACTGAAGAAACACGACAGACTGTAAAAGCAGTAGGAGTACTTAACAACCTTAACTGAAACCTGGAGGGGCACTTAACAACCATAGCTGAAAGCAGTATGAGTACTTATACAGGTTCAACCGTACAAAGCACGCCTTGAACAGTGCTACTTTGCCTACAGTTAACTAAGGGTGAGGCCGCCAAGCCCCAGGAAAAGGCCCAGGCGCCACCCCGCGCATCCACAACCTTCTGAAAGCGGCTTCATCTCGCAATGTGGTCAATAAATAGGATATTCGCTTTAGATCCATGGAAAAGCAGGGACATAATCTTCTGTCCTATTCTCCAAGATGGACGGGCCTTCATTATTAGAGACCACCCATGAATAAGTATCTTTTCACCTCCAAGGGGAATGGAGTAGGCCGACATAAACATCATGTTGTGACCAAGCGCAAGTCTGACCTGACCATGGTCAGGCATCTGTATAGGAACAATAAAACTGGGCAGTTTCTGTTTCAAAAAGACCAGAACTGTAAATTTGTGTATAAGCAATAGTTTATGAACAACATATATAACAGAAAATAGCTCGTACCATAAGTTTCTTGACACAGTTGGACCTGTTCAACGAGTGCAGCAGTGGCACACATATCCCACGTGGCCTTCCACCATTGAAATGCCCCACAAGGACCTCAAGACGATCAATAAAGTGTAGGAACTTGTGGATGTCATCCCAGTCAACTTCAGTGCCATCAGTAACAGCCGAGTTGTTACAGAATAACAAACGAGCAGCCTGCTTAACTCTAAAAAAACCTACACATGCCACCAATTATAAGAAAATATTAGTTAGAAGTAGTATCTTCGTGAGAGATTCGTTGCTACTTCTAAAGTTAAATTGTGATCAGTTAGACAGAATAGGTGGATTAAGAAGTAATTGAGGCAACAAGCAAGAACCAGATACAAAACTAACATGGATGAACAATTGTAACGATATCGAGGTGGAAGATCGCAGTGAAGATGAGACCAGGTTCTGCTATTTCCATCAACATTCGTGCGCCAACTTTCAGTCTGTAACACTTGAGAAAGTTTATCCAAGTTCGGCCATAAAAAAGTAGCGATCTTCTTGGTTAATGAACCCAACTCGAAACTTATATCCATGGCTTGTCTTCACTGTTACCATTAAACTGGTGTATTCAGTTATGGCAAGGCCGAGCATCTTGAGTACATGTGTTCTGGTAGAGCAAGGAATGCACTGCAGGAAAAATAATATGAGAACACAATGTATTCCCTATATCCAAATCTAGAAATACTTTCCTCCTTCACGTCAGTGTTGACCATGATACCAGTACCTTTTATCAAAATATAGCAATCCAAATTTCCAAATTAGTCAACATCATGTTCAAAAAACCCCACCCTCCCGGATAGAAAAGAGGATTCTAGGAACATACTACGCGCGTTTTAAAATCCTGTGTTAGGATGAGAAGGAACAAGTGTGGCATCTCGCCGAGGGCGTAGAAACCTATAGGGTCCTCGCACTTTGGGCACTGCAAATGAAACACACTAGATTCAGTAGGAAGAAAAATGCATCAACGGCGGCGGCTGCCATCCTAGGAGTAGCCGCGACCAAGGGACTTGGATTTATCGGGGATGGATGAAGAATTCGTACTAGGTTCTCCATGAGAAAACCCTATGCAATCGCCGAGCGGAGGTTTTCTCTGAACAAGCAGACAAGGGAGAAGGGATTCAGGCCGAGTGAAATATTGCCGCTTCGTCCGTCCAGCTTACTGCTAAAGCTGGAAAGGTGGGGTTTTTATTGATTTGATGGCTAATTGGGCATTAATGCGGCGCTATGACCGGGGTGTGTCTACCGTGCAGTTGGGCACTCTAATTTGGTGCATATGGCATGTGGACCCCGTTGCCAGATGCCCCACATATCAGCGCAAGGAAGTAGAAAGATAGGAGTAACTAGTTATTACACATAAATATATTTTTGAAAGAGAGATATTCCCTTTGTAAAGAAATATAAAGATCTTTTATATCACAACTTTATACATAAGAAAAATCAAGGGGAATATATATAACATATATAATTATAAAAAACAGAGTTTTTTAACACGGTATAGACGAGTTAGAGATGATGGTGTGCCTGTCATCCTGCAATATAGGCCGTCTGATTTATATCTGACGAATAGGAAGGAAACTATGGCAATTTTGCAAAAAGGTACCCACACGCCTCTCCGCATTTGCAAATAAGGCCTTCCCTTGTTCATCCTTTTCTCTCACAAGATAAAATACTCATACAAATGCATCTTGATGTTACATGCAATGCACGGGCATTATGGGGGTTCAGCTGAGAAATACTCAGACAGGCTCACGGTTCTGGACTTTGGGCCATAGGCCGGTGGGCCTGCATGTTTGGGGGCCCATGTGTTCTACCTCAGCGCTTTTCATATTGCAAGTGGTCGGTACGGCGCTGGTTTTAGATGCTGTCGCAAGGCGAATACACAAAATTGAATAAAGCACAGCAGCTGTTGGAATGAAATCAAACGACAGTTCCTAACCAGCAATCAGAGTTGCAATTCTATCAATGATACTGTCGTACTACTTATACACACAGGACACTTGTTTCACCATGGCAGAGTATTACGTCAAAATCTCTCGGCGGATAGATCAGTTCGGCAGTACTAAAGAATTTCAAAGTTGATTTGGACCAGCTCTCCTTGCCGAGAAAGTTCAATTTTGACATCATCCCCTACTGCAATATATGATTTAGATTTGAACCTTGACCACCCGTTAGCATCAACCATCATGCGACCATCCTTTGTACTTATGGTATATTGAGCAGGTTCATTCACACCAAGGCTGCACATGGTAAGAGAAACTTGGCCGCTGTCGCCCGGATTGTTGAACGACTCCCTCGTTGCTCTAGGAATTCTCTGTTTGCAAACAAGAAGACATACCCAAACAGTTAGGTCAACACAGTGAATCATGCGAAACAACATGGAAATAAAAAAGAATGAAACACTTGGGCGGCCAATGCTTACCAAGAAGGTGGGCATGTCGGTTTTTGTAAGGACTTTGGTATATGAAGTGTGAACTGCAGCCCAGTCTGTTGCTGGTGCAACTGCTCGTTCAGTTGCCGCTGCACGGGTCGGAGCAAATGCAAGTGCAAGTGTTGGTGCAGGTGCCGAAGCCGCTGCTACTGCCGGAGATGGTGCTCCTTGTAGAGCTGGTGTCGGTGTCGGAGCAGGTGCCGGTGTCGATGCCCGATCCTCCGGTTGATCAGCCTGATCCGCTGACCCGATCGGTGCCCAATCCTTAGCTGGATCAGACCGAGCTGCTGCCGCTGTCAGTGCTAGAGCAACTGCCGGTGCTCGATCCATTGCTGACGGTGGTACCGATGTGCAAGACAGCAGCGATCATGTCTGGTCTGGTATGATCAGCTTTCTAACTTGACTAGGCTTCGTGACCGTGATCCAGTTTTTTTCTTCATTTCTTTCAAACGAGAGAAGGACTAATTGTGGAGTTTTTGTTAAACCAAACTGCAGTTCATCATAGGGATTCAGCTTGTACTCACACAACAAACTGATCCAATTTTTCTAGTAATATAAGTGATGGACAGTGCCTTTGTTACAGACACGACATAGGAAGTGAAACCTACAAAAATAGCCATCGTAGAGCAAACCAAACGGTTTATTCTGTAATGAATGTCACATGGCAAAACCTGCATCGTAAAATTGCAGGAAAAGAAAGAAAACATGGCATTAAATCAATAAGATTTAGACAGTAAATCAATAAGATTTACTTGATGTGACACAAGTGAATCCTTACCGGGAAATCACTATGTTGAAGTACTAAACAGAAGATTGACCGTCCAACTACGTGTGGCATGCAGGGGCCCCGCCTACTCCCACAAGCAGGACAGTCCAAAGGTCGTGACAAATCGTATGGACCGAACATCCATGGGACTGGAAATCCTGGTGGGTGCGATAAACCCTGCAATGCATACAGATATTGGAGTGTAACCATAATTGATAAACCATCCTCACAAAAAAGATGATCTGGATACTTCAAAATATACAGACTGAATTGAGTGGACAGACATTAACATAGACCATTCTCAGGACTGAGCACACACCAAAACCGGCAGTACTAATAAACAATACAGGGTTCACAAACACAATTCAAGTACTGAACAATAATACTTACTACATACAAGCAAAGCTGCACTAATTAAACTCTGCAGACTAATCTTGCCACCGATCTACGGGATGAACCCCGCATAACTGACTAGGCCATGGCCTTCGTGAGAGATGTCTACATGCACCATCACCATCTTGTCAACCTTGGAGAACCTAACAGAGTGGTCTTTCCACTCATAAACATGATCAAGAAGACATGCCGCATCAGATTTGTTGGGAAGCTTTACAAAAACCACACCCTTCGTAATCGAAGGCACAACCAGGAAATTCTTGTGGTCAAGTACAGACTCGAGAACATGCCTGACAACAATGCTACAGGAAAACACTAGTTCAGGACACATGGCGACAAGGACACATCAGCTGGATAGTTTAGCAGTAGAACTCATCCTCAGGTCTTCCAGTTCACTCGGCATGACTTGAGAACTTCATCTCCACCGCGGACCTGGTTCTAATTCAAACAGAATCCATATTTTATTACTACCTCCGTTCAGAAATATAAGATGATTTTTGATATTATACTCCATATATGACTACATATACGCACAACAATGAGTGAAGAAAGACACTAGAACATGTCTTCAAAGGCATGAGAGCAGAGGGATTACTTGCAGTATCCATAACACAAGTTACTGAGGCAAATATACCCTCTTCAAAGGTAGCATTGATGTTCATAAAGTACTTCCTCCATCCCAAAATTCTTGTCTTAGATTTCTCTAGATACAGATGTATCAAGTCACATTTTAGTATTAGATACATCCGTATCTAGACAAATCTAAGACAAGAAATTTGGGACAGAGGGAGTAGTTGAAAGTAATCTATAAGAAATTAGTGTCAACCTCTCGCATGTTTTGGTCAAAAGAGGAATTTAGAACCATCATTTGGCTCACAAAAATCACATGCAAGATCACCCAGAAAGTTGTACTACTAGTACTAGTATTGCGTGTTAGATGGCAAAACACGATCAAGATCGAGAAAAAGATCGTCAAGAAGAGATATTACCCAGACTTGCTTAATGAGGGATCCCGGAAAGGGGGGCTTGTACAGGGCGATGGCTTTGAGCTTGTCTGCGGTAGTCTCGGCGGGGTGCTTGCGCTTCTTTGTACCATGAGCCTCGATGGTTTTGGCCAGAGCCATAGGCATCACTTCGGCCGGTGCTCCAGCGTCCATCAAGAAACTGTAAAATAGAAATAAAAGAAAAGAAACCATAATCACAAACCCAAAAGAAGAAAAGAGAGGGAGTTATAGGATCAGTCTCGGGGTTCCAAGACCGGGCCTTGGCCAGAATCAACACCATTGATGCGCTCACCTTTCCTTCTTTGGGAGAGAAGAACAATGGCAGAAGCAGGTCGGGGTTTTCTTAAAGAAATGAGGAACAAGATGAGGGAGAAGTGAGGGTTGGGTAGAGAGGAAGCTGAGAGAGAAGAGTGAAATGATGGTTGCTTCGTCCGTCCAACTTACTGCTGGAAAGGAGGGGGTTTTGTGATTTGATGGCTCATTGGGCATTACTGCGGCACTTCGATCGGGGTAGTCTACCATCACTCTACTACGGAGTAATTTAGTGCATGGCTGGTGGACCCCGATGCTGGCTGTCCCACACGTCGGCGAAAGTGAGTAATTTAGTGCATGGCTGGAGGAGGATCCGCACGGTAGAGCGTGTCCACTGTTTTTCTACAGAAAAAAATGATTACAGGAAGCGTTTCCACTCTTACGACGGAGGAGTGCGAAACACGGCAACCACTTGAACATACACAGTGCTCCTACTACTAGGCATGTGCAGTGGTTCATACGTCGGTACTATATAATCTTGTTGCTAGTGTAGTAAGATATGACGACGACAAATGATGTTGTGCGCATGTCAACTATATGAATAGTAATGTAGTAACATAGTACCTCTTTCTCGACTGTCCGGTCGAGAGTGAACGGTGAGATCAATGTTAACAGAACTAGGTCTACAGCGCACGAAGAGTACGGTGCACCGTGGAGGTGGTGCGCCATTACTAGTTGAACTAGTAATGGCGCACCACTCCCACGGTGCGCCATTAGTAACTTGGCCCAAACATTCGCCCGAATGCACCCCCCCCTGTGGACCGCCTTTTCAGTTTCAAAAAAAATAAAAGAAAATGGTAGAAATGTCAAAAAAATAAAAGAAAATAAGATTCCCGTGTGATATGTGGTCTAGTTGTTAGCAAAATTTACACACATGAATTTTTGACTTTTTTGCTAAATCTCTCGAGAATTTGTAAAAATGGGCATAACTTTTGCGTACGAACTCGGATGAAAAAGTTTTTTATATGAAAAATCATCTACTCGAAAAGTTACATCCGATATTAAAAAGGGGGAACCCCGTTAAACATTTTCAAAATCCCCAAAAACCTAACAGAAAAAAGTTACGGGGCTTCTAAGATCCGGAGGCAAAAAAATTCAAAAAATTTCAAACTTACTAGTGGCGCACCGTATGCTAGGTGCACCACTAGTAACAGAAAAAAATTGGTTTTGAAAAAAATATTGAATTATTTTTCAAAATATGATATGTAATATGATCGAGAAGTTTGAAATATTTTTTCAAAATTTCATCATACTCATGAACATGAACAAAGTCCTAGACATCAGCAAGGTTTAATAGGATTGATATGATAGATATATCAACAAGTGCCTGTGAAGTGAGGTGGTGCTGGGGTTGGATAGAACTATGAAGTTAAGGGTGCTTGGGCTGGAGTAGTGTGAGGATGGGTGACGTTTCGGGAAGTTTGACCACAGAGTGCGATTTGACCTGAGATTAAGCATATTGACTTAGGATTAAGCCATAGTGACCCGAGATTAAGAAAAAAAATAAATTTGAATTTTAAAAAAATGAAAAAAAATTGAATTTTTTTAAAAAAATGAAAACAAATTTGATTTTTTTAAAAAAATGAAAAAAAAATTGAATTTTTTAAAAAATGAAAAACAAATTATTACTAATGGCGCACTTCTATTTGGTGCGCCATTACTAAGTCAGATAGTAATGGCGCACCTCTAGGCATACTAATGGCGCACTACTGGTGCGCCATTAGTATGTGGTATACTAATGGCGCACCAGTGGTTCGCCATTAGTAAAAAATACTAGTGGCGTGCTACTAATGGCGCACCAGTAGTGCGCCATTAGTAGGCAAAACTGGTGTGCCATTAGTAGGCCTTTTCCTAGTAGTGGCACTGCGACCAAGGCAGAGAGGAAAATGAGAAAACTTAATGTCTTTTTGCTAATTAGCATTGCATGCAATGAACTAACCACTGCATGTCATGTTTATTAGTCTCAAGTCACTGAAAGCATGCACAGCCCACGTCTCTTATTGGTTGATATGTCACAAAACAAGAAACGGGGAGGGAATTAATGTACCGTGCCTAAGTATTTTGAGATTATTTGGTTTTCGTCAGGTGACTTACACACTATATTGAGATGAGAATGCAACCAAACACACCCACACGCTTTGTGCTACAATGACTGATCTGCACCGTTTGAGTTTGATCCAACGGTCATGTTGCGCCGAGATATGGACATGCCCATGCAGAGGGCGCCTAAACACCACTGAAGTCCCTCTGCTTCTCGAGGCGCACGGCGTTGGTGATGCAGGGGCGAAACGGCTGAAAGACAATGCAATCTACGGGAAGGCGGAGGGAGCCAGCCGAGGAGCGGCGAATCTTTTGGTTTTCACCATGGTAAAACACCAGTCGATGACTTCTCACATCAGGGAGCAGTGGGTTTTACAGGCGGAGTCATGATGACTAATTGCTACCGCACCTGCTCCCGTCAATAAAAAAATTAAAAATCCTGCCGCGCCTCCTCCCGTCAATTAAAAAATTAAAAATCCTGCCGCACTCAAACACTAGAGCAACGCCGTGGTGGATGTTTAAATTTATCTGCCGACAAGTAGATAAAAAAGGGGTGAAAAAACAAATGTGGCGGTGGCCTAGCTAATCGGTCGAACTAGCCCAACTAGCTAGACACCGTGCTTCATTGATGTACTCGGTGGGAAAAGTGGTCTTTCGTGATTTGACAACTCATTTATTTACTTGCTTCGGCGAAAAAGCGCGGTAGGGCGTCCCATGTCAGGAAGAATATATGCGTGCACCACCCGGGAGGACCCCGAAACCACGTGGTAGGGTGTGCCATGTCTCGGCACGGAGGAAAAATGTGCTTGTAAAAATTTACTGTATCAGACATAGTACCTATGGTTCGACCTCGGGACCCAGCCAGTCGGTCGAAAACACCCCACTAGCCACACAACTTCATCATGGTAACATGGCACGGAGGATAGGTGTGGTTAGCTCCGTCTCGACCAGCCACAACGTCTCTTGTTCTAGGCGATTCTTCTATTTTCCAACCTTTTTTTAGTTGTAATAACACCACGGCAAGCTAGCGCCGCTCTTCGTGTGTGCCCATGCAGAGGTTAGACAATGGAGAGAAGAGAGAGATCGCAGACCTGGGAACCACCAGTAAGTGAGTCAACGGTCATGCATGTGTAGATGAGGCACTCCGTCTACTCTACTCAACATAATACTATATAAAATCAAGTTATGGGACAAAGCCAACAACCGTTGTTGTTTCAGGCTATCGACTTACGCTTTGTAGTCCAGGTTGTCAGTTCGAATCTCTTCTTTCAGATTTATTAGTTTTAGGTCCAAATTTGATTAATGACAAGTGGGACCCCCGTGTGTTGTTCCGATATTTCAGTGTAGGATGGTTTTTTTAACAAACACTTTGCGCGGTTAGACAAGTAACGACACAAGTTACACGTATTTTGCAAGTTTACGAACAAAAATGACAGCGGCATAGAATATCACATCCACCCTGCAACTTAGATGCTATGGTGATACGAGTTTTTACACCGTTGGAAGTGAGATCCAATGGCTTGGGAGTAGTCTTTGTAATTATGCGCAATTTCCAAACTCTCCAAAGGTTTTTTTGCAAATAAAACATCCAGGCCTCGTGTGTGCCGCTGCATCTTGGATCCAATGGCTCCCCGTTGCTCATATTAGGTGCTCCCCGTAGCTTAATTACCCGCTACGGTGATATGAGCATCTAGGTCGTATGATCAGTGATCAGATGGCACATGCGTCGTACTTGTACTTTCTGCGCAATTCCCAAACTCTTTCGGCCGTATATTGCAAAAACATTCAAACCTCCTACTGTGGGCCGTTAGATCTCTGTGAACTCGTATCACCATAGAATCTACGGTGCGAGAGCACCTCATATTCTCCCGTGCGAGAAAACATAAGGTGCTCTCGCAACTTGGATGCTACGGTGATACGAGCTTTGAGGTCGTTTGATCTGAGATCCAATGACATCTGAGGAGTCTTTGTGCTTGTAAGCAGTGGCCGAACTCTTTGGGGTCTTTTCTGCAAAAAACCATTCGAACCACCGAGGAGGCGTTGGGTCACAAATCCAACGGCTCTGAAGATCTTGTATCACCAAAGCATCTAAGGTGTGGTAGCACATGATATTCTTACATACAGGAGAATATGATGTCCTCCTTCATCTTAGATGCTATGATGATACGAGCTTCGAGGTTGTTTGATCTAAGATCCAATGGGATCTGAGCAGTCTTTGTGCTTGTAAGCAGTGGTCGAACTCTTTGGGGGTTTCTCTGCAAAAAACCATTCGAACCACCGAGGAGGCGTTGGGTCACAAATCCAACGGCTCCGAAGAGCTTGTATCACCAAAGCATCTAAGGTGTGGTAGCACATGATATTCTTACATACAGGAGAATATGATGTCCTCCTTCATCTTAGATGCTATGGTGATACGAGCTTCGAGGTTGTTGGATATGGGATCCAAGGGCATCTGAGTAGTTTTTGTACAAATTGTGTGCAATTCTCAAACTCATCAAGGTTTCCTGTAAAACTATTAAGACATCATGTGAGCTGCTATATCTCAGATCTACAATCTCCAAGAAACTCGTATCGGCATATAGCATCTAAGGTATGGGGGCACATGATATTCTCCCGGGGAGGATGGGTTGGGGTGCACAACCAATCGGTGGTTGGGAGGGTGGGGACAAATATAATCTAAACAACCCTAAACAGAGCTTCACAATTTTATCTAAGGTCGAGGGGGTGACCCCCGACAATCATAGCTCCGCCTAATTAAACACAAAATTTGCATGTACTGTAGTACTAGACTTAATATTGATGTTTTAGTTTCATGTTCATTTTAAATATTGAATTAAGGAACGTGCATGTCTTACATTTTACTCCCTTCGTTCCTAAATATTAGTCTTTTTAGAGATTACAAGTGGACTGGCACATACGGATGTATATAGACATATTTTAGAGTGTAGATTCACTCATTTTGCTCCGTATGTAGTCGCTTGTTGAAATCTCTAAAGGAGTATTTTTGAATTCGTGTCATACATGCATGGTTTGGAAAAATAGATGCACTATACTTATTGGATTGTTGTTGTGTTCTTGTGTGGGTGTCATTTGCATTGAAAAACTTAGCAGGGATACCATGAAATGTGGAATCCACGTTGAGATCACTATATCACAAACTCACTCTAATTCAACAACTCGTCATAAATCAATTACCACGTTGAGATTAGTATTTGCAAGGAAAATACGGGCATTGTAATACACATAGATTCGTTTAGCAACTTAAAAGGTTCCTTTCGTATTCTCGAATGGTAGGACCCAACGGCGTACCACCCAGACCTTGGCTCGTGTTGATCCTAAAAAAATAAAAATAAAAACCGGGCTTGTGTCCTTCTGGTGGCGTGTGTGGTATGCACATTAGGCAACCCCAACAAGTCGAGCCTCCGCGTTTCGAGTCGAAATATCTGGCGGCCAGAATTCCAGCCCTAGGAAATTCCCCTCATGTCCCTGGTCCATAATGACTACCGATGAACAACAGAGGGAAGCTTTAGTAACTAGACAACATTGTGTTCAAAAAAAGTAACTAGACAACGTTACCTACCGTGCCGAGCACGGTTCAATTCCCTCGGTCGCCGCTCGCCAAGGTCACCCGTCAACTGCATTGCCTAGTGGTAGTACTACTACTACTACTACACCAAGATGAGCACAAAATTGAGCCTGTTTGTTCGTGCCTAGTACTTGAGTTAATATATCAGGCAATGCACTAGTACGGAGGGATTATCCTTTTGCTCCGCATATATAACTTGTCTGAAGTCTAACTAAGAAAAATGTTTGACCAAATCCTTTCTTAAGAAATACAAATGGACAGATGTATGGCTTGAAAATTTATGGCATGATGCAGGTTATGATATTGTTTCGAATCCTGGATCTTAAATTTCAGAAAATCCAAAAGTGACCATAAATTCTTGAAAGTGAGCATGGTCACGTGATATGGCACAAATATTACTTCGTAATTTTTTTCTTCAATTTGAGACAAGCTGCTTATAACAAGTTGCACAAATGAAGAGCCAAGGTATTTTGGAACAAAGACTTGTCACGTTAAGGCGAACTCTTTCACTATTGAAACCGTGGGCGTTTACGTGCCGCCACGAGTGCCGCTTCTCATCGGCAGGTGTTGTCCGAGAAAGCGTGTGAGTCGACGGGAGGCGTGCGAGCAGACCGCTGCGCCGGCTGACAGGGAGGCGTGCAAGCAGACCATTGTGCAGGGTCACCGGGAGGCGAGCCCTTTGACCAGGCTCTGCCGCCCACCTTCGTCCCAACTGCTCCCACTTTTAATGTCGCCGGCGCCGCAGTTTAAAATCAACCCCGCACTACCCGGTATCGCTATAATCTTCTCTCTTCCTCTCCGATTCTCCTGTCATCTACCTCCAACCAGCCTGACCTAAACATACGCCATGCCGCATCACGATAGTCTGCCCTTGGTCTTCCAGTTTCCTGAGGAAGACACCCAGCCGGAGTCTCAAGAACATAAGGCGCTTTGGGACGAGCTTGAACTGGCCTTGCAGGAAGGCGCCGCGCCTGTCCCCGCTCCCGTTCCGGCTCCCATCGCCCCGACTACGCCAGCGCCCATCCCCGTGGCATTGATGGCTGAGAGCCGCACATTGTCGCCGAGCTTCATGCCATGGGGTTGCACGAGGTCCCCACCGACTTTCACGCACCCGTGCACCTGCCAGCACATGTGCCTGCGCGTGCACTGACGCGCACGCTCGTGCCAGTGCTTGTGCACCTGCCAGCGCATGCGCTTGCACGTGCACTGACATGCGTGCCCGTGCCGGTGCCCGTGCACACAAATGTCTCCGCCGCGCCGTTGACAGCGCATGTCCCCGCGCGGGTGCCAATGCCCCCCTCAGCGGCATGGATGGCCGCCGTCGACCGCTTCCTTGCACCAACGCCAGTCGCCTCCTCCCGCCAGTTGACTCGCTCCTGGAGACCGAAGTCCAGAACATTGTGGCCTTCCTTGAAGCTAGGGCCAACGTGCACGAGTACGCTAACAACGGCGCAAGACGCTGCCGTCACCGTCGGTCAGTGGCCCGACGACACACAGAGCATGGCAGAGGAGCCGCTTCCCACCGCAAGACGCCCCCGCCGCCGCCGCATAATCTAAATTTGCCGTGAAAAACGTTCGGATTGCCATGCTTAAAATCCGAACGTTTATCATTTCCATTTATTTTAGATCGATCGTCGTATAATTTATAGTTGGAGTTAGACTGAATGAAATCTATGGTTTGATCGATTGAATGTTCTGCTAGAGCCGTATCAAATTAAATATAAAACGTCATCAAGCCACATGTATTCCTTGTCATCCAACGACCTAGACTGCTTCAATGTCGAGCGCTCAACACGTTTAGCGTGCAGTTAATTTCAATGCCAAAAATAGTGCTAATCACATAATAACACGCAAATAATATCCAACTTAATGTCCGCATGCACTTAATATACTTCCAAATTAACATGCATTGCACGTACACACTGACTAGTGCTGCTAGCACGTGAAACTGGTGCCGTAACTTATGAATGCGTCCAAATATGGTCAACGGCAACATCGCCCGCGAGTTCTTCATGTATGCCCGTGCGTCTAAACGCAGAAGGGGAGGAGAGAGAGAGAGAGCACACATCGAACCCACCAGTAAGTAAAGGCGAATAGTACTAAAAATAATATTACATGTTATCAATTAAATAGGTTGTGGTAATATAAAAACATTATGTGAACAAAGGGAGGTACAAGAAACATTGTTGTTTTACGTATGTTGCCTATTGATGTGCGGCTTGAAGGCCCTGGTCGCATGTTCGATCCTCGTCCTTTATTTTTTAATTTGTATATGGGTCCAAATTTGTTTCATGACATGTGGGCCCCTCGGTGTGTAGTTTGTAGCACTTTAATTTGTGGGTCCAAATTTGTTCCATTCCAAGTGGACTATCGGCGTGTAATTTTGTAGCTTATTTATAATAATTAAAGAGAACAACAGAGTTTTTTGCAATAATACCATGTTGCGACATTGAAGCCAACAAAGGACGTGCGAGAGAGCGATGACCGAGCCAGAGGGAAATCAACTAGGGGAGTTGCGGGGGTTGCAACGGTGTTTCGAGTAGTTGTGGGCCGAATGCTATGAAAATATAATCTAAACCGACCGAAATAAATGCCTACACAAATTAATCCAAGGTTGGAGTGCCCTCGCAATGTAAATAGCCCCAGCTTTGCAAGGGATGGAGAGGTAGCTTCAATGTGTGGAAGATACGACATGAGAAAGCGAGGTCAATTGAGAGACATATAGATAGAGAGACAAAGTGAGTGTGGTCCGACATTCATGGAACAAATATATATGCTCTGGAGAGATATTGTCCGATTGAGCTTTTGGCAAGGGTGAGGGCTGTAAGATAGAGCTTGAGAGATGATCCAGTCACAGACGTGTAGATATATTTTGTGCGTGGGAGGAAGCAAGGTCGATCGATCACATAGGGTCGTCGTGTGATTGAAAGAGTGAGACGGGTTGGAGAGAGTGACCTAGATAGACAATGTGCGTGAGAGAGTATACAATGTGAATAAGTCGAATTGGGCTCAAACATGGTGATATATCGTTTTTGTCCGAGAAAGAGCAAGGTCAATCGAGACATACAAAGAGAGAGAGAGAGAGAGGGAGAGAGAGAGCGCGTGGCCCACCATGAGGTCGAAAGAGTGGGTGTGACGCCCTCGATGCGGCTATATCTCCCACGTGTCGAGGCACGACTTAGAGACATAACCGCATTGAAAGCAATGTCGCAAGTCAGGCAATCATTACAACATCCCATGTAATATATGATAAAAGGGGGAGATAAATAGTTGGCTTACACTCGCCACGTCACATCAAAGTACATAAATAACATCCATCAAACAAACACTCATGGCCCGACTACGACGCCAAAATGGAAAAGAACCCAACATGCGACAAGGCCCTGAATCGATCCCCAACTAGGCACCACTACTGATCATGAGGAAAAGACACGTAGTATCGCTGAGAGTCCTCGTCGAACTCCCACTTGAGCTTGTAATCGTCACCTGGAGCGGAAACACCTGGACCTGCATCTGGAGTTATAGTATCTGTGAGCCACAGGGACTCAGCAATTTCGCACCCTCGCGATCAAAACTATTTAAGCTTGTAGGGAGGATAAGGCAAGAATATGTGGAGCTGCAGCAAGCGACTAGCATATATGGTGGCTATCTTATTCGCAAAAGAGAGGAGAAGAGGAGGCAAGGCACGAGCGAGAAAACTAGAGAGCAACCTGCGCAAACATAACTCCAACACCGTGTCCACTTCCCGGACTCCGCCGAGAAGAGGCCATCACGGTAACACACTCAGTTGATTCATTTTAATTAATTAAGGTTCAAGTTATCTACAACCGGACATTAACAAATTCCCATCTGCCCATAACCGCGGGCACGGCTTTCGAAAGTTCAATCCTTGCAGGGGAGTCCCAACTTAGCCCATGACAAGCTCTCATGGTCGACGAAGGAATAGACCTCCTCCCAAGACGTTCCGATCAGACTCGGTATCTCGGTAACTCAAGACACTTCGACAGGTTAAAACAAGACCATCAACACCGCCCGAATGTGCCGACAAATCCCGATAGGAGCTGCACATATCTCTTTCTCAGGGCACACTGAAATGACTAAGACGACGGGTAGGCTAGCCCAGAGTTGCCCCTGGTAGCCCCGGACATCGCTCGGTTGGACCAACACTCAGAGGAGCACTGGCCCGGGGGGGGGGGAGGGTAAAATAAGATGACCCTTGAGTCTACAAAACCCAAGGGAAAGAAAATGCTAGGTGGCAAATGGTAAAACCAAGGTTGGGCATTGCTGGACAAGCTTTAATCAAGGCGAAATATCAAGGGGTTCCCATTATAACCCAACCGCGTAAGGAACGCAACAATCCGGGAACATAACACCGATCTGACGGAAACTATGGCGGCAAGAGTGGAACAAAACACTAGGCGAGAGGCCGAGCCTTCCACCATTTACCAAGTATATAGATGCATTAAGATAACATAGCAAAATAATGACATCCCAACAAGTAAATAAATGTCCCAACAAGGAACGGCTCCAATCTTCACCTGCAACTAGCAACGCTATAAGAGGGGCTGAGCAAAGCGGTAACATAGCCAAACAACGGTTTGCTAGGACATGGTGGGTTAGAGGTTCAACATGGCAATTGGGAGGCTGACAAGCAAAAGGTAGGCATCGTAGCAATGGCATAGCAAGAGCGAGCAAACTAGCATAGCAAAGATAGTACTAATTTCGAGGGTATGATCATCTTGCCTGCACAGTTGTCAGAGTTGACTGGATCCTCACAAGCAAACTCAACGGGCTCCTCGGTAGCGAACTCGTCTCCTGGCTCTACCCAACAAGACAAACAAGCAACAAGGATACAATCAACCACGTGCAAGACCAAGCAATATGATGAAATGATGATATGCTATGCGGGATGCGATGCGGGATGCAAAATGCAAGATATGACAGGAAATGCATGAACCTGGCCCCAACTTGGAAAACCAAGTGTGCCACTGGACAGAGGGGATGAAATCGCTTGAAAACGATATAAAGATCATCGGAATCGGAGTTACGGTTTGGAAATGGCAAGCGTTTTAAGATATGACACCGGTCTGCAATTTACAGCAAGTAGGCATCTAAATGCAACGGAATGAACATGCTACAGCTACCAAACATGACAACAAAAGACATGGCAGGGATGCACACAAGATGCTTCACAAAATACTAGCACTGAGCCACGGCCAATTCATCCATTATGAGGTTCAAACAAGCATGGCAAAAACGCAAATGCAAAACAGATTCCAAACTTGGTGAAATTAACACTTGTCTGGAATTTCAGATCACGAAGCCCTCTTCGGAGCAGCAAAACAACATGAAACAAGACCTGATTAAGACAAGTAAGAACATGGCATGGAGCTACTCAACAAGCTTAACAAAAGTCCCAAAGTGACCTGGGGCCAAAAGGGATCACAAAATATACTAACGGGCACACGAACATAGCAAATACATAATCACTTTTCAGACTTAGTGAAAACTGAGACATGCTGAAATATAACCCACGAAGGCATGTAAGCGAGCTCGATGCACTCACCACGGTGCAAGTCATGGCAAGGCAAGCATACATCCATTAAGAAGGCACAAAATACAAGCAAGACATGGCAAGAAAAATGACATAGCATGCACGGATCAACTATAATAGCATCGACAAAATCGCAAATGAGTTGACGATCTGCCCAGATTCACAACGAAGCAAAAGTAGAGCTCGATTGACTCAAGCTAGGGTGCTCCATAATTTCAAACAAAGACATGTATGGATAGAGCATAACATGATTAACAAAAGTCCTTAACTGATCATCCTCAAAAGAGGCACAGATCACTAGGAAACAAGCTGAACATATGGCATCATGAACTAAATAATCCCAGACTTAGTGAAAACTACTAAGTCCCTGAAAACAGATTTCCCGGGTGCCTCACTTTTCAAGCTTGCACAAGTCGCCACACACATCCTAAAAATGCATGGGTTGCACCTATGGAAAGAAGACAAAATGCTTAACAAAACATATGAAGGACTCACAGGCATAGCATGCACACAATAATCATGGCAAAAATGATAAAAGTCTAAGATGAACTAGCAGATTTGACAATTAACTCACGAAGCCTCCTTCTAACAGCATGTTGGGCATCAAGATGAGCTCAAATGAAAATGATGTACTCGTCGAGACGAACATTTTGATATATTATATGCCCAAATAGGAGCTACGGACGTAGAGATACGGACGGTCAAAGTAGGCATAAAAAATCAGGGGGGAGAGGGAAAAAGTCAACCGGTTCGAATCTGGATCTGAGATCTGCACTGTTCACGGCGCGACTCCCGAGGTTCGTCGGCGTCGAGGTCGGTTCGCCGGAGATGGAGAAGAGGCCGGGGTGGGCCGGCCGGCGTGGAGGCGGCGGGGCGTGGCCGCGGCCTCCGGAGTCGGCGAGGGGCGGTGGCGGCTGGGCGGCGC
>NC_057797.1:587086221-587103553 GCF_018294505.1 Triticum aestivum | reverse complement strand
GCGGTGACACGTGGCGACGGCGGGTTGGCTGCGGGCGGCGGTGGACGTTGGCCGGTCCGCTCCGGACACGTCCGTCGGCGGCGGATCTGGCGGGGATGATTTTTTTTAGAACTAGGGTTTCGAGGGGGAGGAGAGATCCGAAAATGGAGGGGGGTATTTATAGGCATAAGTGGAGCTAGGAGAGTCCAAATGAGGTGCGGTTTTCGGCCACGCGATCGTGATCGAACGCTCTTGAACATGGAGCAGAGTTTGGTGGGTTTTGGGCCAAATTGGAGGGGTGTTGGGCTGCAACACACACGAGGCCTTTTCGGTCCCTCGGTTAACCGTTGGAGTATCAAACGAAGTCCAAATGGTACGAAACTTGACAGGCGGTCTACCGGTAGTGAACCAAGGCCGCATGACAAGTCTCGGTCCAATCCGGAGATGTTTAATCCCCACACACGAAAGAAAGCTAGAAATGGCCACCGGAGGAGAACGAAGCGCCGGAATGCAAAACGGACAACGGGGAAAATGCTCGAATGCATGAGATGAACACGTATGCAAATGCAATGCACATGATGACATGATATGAGATGCATGAAAACGAAAACAACACACGGAGACAAAACCCGAACCCGAGGAAATAAATATAACTTAACGCCGGAAACGGCAAGAGTTGGAGTACAAATTGGGAAAGTTACATCTGGGGGCGGCTTCGATGGACTGACCTAGATAGACAATCTGTCTGAGAGAGTATAGAGTGTGTCGATCGAGGCCCGAACAGGGAGATATATCTTTTGTGTGAGAAAGAAAACGAGGTTAAACGAGACTCGGATAAAGAGAGCGAGATTGAGCGAGTGTGGCCTGCCGTGCGGAAGAAAGAGTGAGACAGTCTCGAGGGAGTGACCTAGATAGACAACGTGTGTGCGTGCGCACGAGAGGTTGGGGGGCTAGATAGGCAATGCATGTATTTAGAGCGAGAGGGTGAGAGGGACAGGGAGAGAGAGAGAGAGCTCGGCATGGGGTGCAATGGCGGGTGTGTGAGGTAAATACATTTCATAACAGAGTGGAAAAGGGGGCTTGTGTAGTTGAGAGAGTTAGAGATTGAAACATGGAGAGAAAGAATGGATGTGTGTTGGAAACCGATAGCTTCCTAAGGTGGTTAGGAGAGGAAGATTGACCGATACAGGAGGTATGTAGCGTGTGTGGGGGGGGGGGCAAAACAACATTTGAATGTAGATAGTACGAGACTTAATACCGATGTTTCAATTCGGTGTACATTGTAAGATTTGAACTGAGGACCATGTATATGGGTAATTATTTCGAATTCGTGCCATACTAGGTTTTGAAAAGTTGACATTGACTCGATTTGTTGTGCTATTTTGTAGGTCATATGTTTGAATCCATCCAAAAGTTTTCTCATTACCATGGCGTTCATCATATACATATGAATTTGTATTAAAAAAGTAGCGTGGATATAGTGAAATGTGAAATCCACGTTAGAATTGGAGATCGCTATGTGACACACACTCTAATTCAAACAACTAATTATGTGACACACACTCTAATCCACGTTAGTATGGATACCGTTTCTATTTTTTTTCAAATAACTCCTCATTAATTAATTTATAGTATCTCGTTTCGAATGACTAATTATTGCAAGGAAAACACGGGCATGGTAATACATACAGATTCGTTTGCAAATGAAAGAAGATTAGTTTGCATTCTCAAATGTAGGCGCACCAGGGTCATGTCATGGTGGTCGCGCATGTCGGACGGACGCGTAGCACCCAGCCACCCACCCAAAAAAAGGACGACGACAAAATAAGTTCACGCTTCCACGTTTCGGATTGAAATATCTGGCGGCCCCAATTCCAGCCCTGCAAAATCTCCCTTCTCCACCATCCCCTTCCGCGCTAGATTGCTCAAATCCCTAATTCGCTGCCAACCCAAGCAAAGTTCGAATCACCCCTCGTCTCTTCCCTTTCCCCACCTCTGTGCCAGACGACGACGATGAAGACGACGGTCGCGCTTCACCACCGCACCGGAGCTACCTCATCTACACCCTCTTCCACCACATCGTAGCACTTCATCGACGCCCTCTCCCACCTCATCGACGTGCCTCACAGACACCGACTTCCACCGCATCAGGTGCGCTTCACCAATGCCGTGTCCCAGCTCACCGGGGCTACTTCACTGAGCACATTGTTGCGCCTCTGCCCCCCGAGGCCGCTGGGGCTTCACCAACGGTCTCGTCCACCGCATCGTAGCACTCCGCTGCCACTCAAGATTTGCATCCGTGCACGGCCAGCCAACGCCAGCGCATCACGCTCAACGGCTCTGAAGTGACCCGCACTCTAGCTAGGCGAGCATGCCCAAACGTCGGCCCGAACTAGGTATCCACACATCACTCCCTTCACTGTTCCGATGATGTTTGGATATCCTTTCACTGCTCTCTTAGCTTACACGCCTATCCAACTCTGACTTTAACTCTTATTTCTTCTGGAGATATCATCTGAAACAAGCAAATCCATTTTTTAGCGAAGCATGACGGCGCTACGGGATCTGGTACACATCCTGCACACCCATATAACCTTGTAAGTATTTGCCCTCCGGTACAACAGCAAGGTCGAGTCCTCTTATTTGATCAGCCATTCTCTGTGTTAAAAATGCAAAGGGGGATGCAAGGAGCACAAGGCCTGCACCTCCAAGCAAGTGGTAACATGGACTTGTACATGGAACATCCCAAGCGCAAGCAGAGCTGCAGTGAGCATGTACAACAAGCTAGCATAAGTCCCTGAATTTCATTTAATTCATACTGGCATTCATGTTTGATTTGTGTGCAGTGGCGGATCCACGAATTCAAGTTACCAGGGGCGAACATTTAACTTAAAAAATACAAAGGCACTTGTACTCCGGAAATCAACATAACTTGAGAAATGTGAAGCAACATGCACTTTGAAAACCAGCTAATGATCCAAAGTAGTTCAGATTATAAACACTAAATGATGCAAGCACCAAAAAACACAAAATGCAACATGGTGTAGAAGGACTAAAAACATGGTCTGTACCTACTTGAATTATTCGTTCTCTGGCTGAAAATATCGAAGTGTAATTGCACCTATAACCAGTGCGCAAACTGCATATCAATATATCTATCCTGCACAAGTATGCCAACAGTTTCAAACAACATATTATAAAAGTATTTATGCTGCGTTGTCATGATACGGGGACTTTCTGGTAGATGGCCTCGATGTTTCCTCAAGCCATGAAAATGCACTATAATTTGCTTGTCATCAATGCCTGCAAATCTCTATGTCTCTCTCAACATAGCAGATCATCACTAGACACTAAATCCTTCAATGGGAGCTTGCAAAATGCTTGCATTAGATGCCTCATTAGACACTATATGTTCATCACCAGGAGCATGTAAAATGTTTGCATCAAATCCTTCATTAGCAGTCTGTTCATTAGACACTTCAGGCTCAAGAACAACATGAGCTTGGATGTTTGCACCGGAAACTTGATTAGATACATCAGATCCTGTCAGTTCAATATTGATTGGGGGAGTTATAAAATAAGTAAAAAATGGTTTCATTTTCTCATAGATTCCCTACATACAAGCAGTTTTACAACACCGTCAAGTTTAACTATTGGCCAGAAATTGAAGAGTAGAATTAGATATAATCAGGGCTGTGATGTACCTGCTCATTGCGCATGCTACTCTTGCAACCTGCGATTGTCTGTTTGCGCAAGCTCGATGCCATGCCCGTGCTGCCGTCGCTGCCTCCCACGCAGGCTACACCCAGGGTTGGATCTTCATCTTCTTGTCCTTCCATTCGCTTGAAGCCGGCGACCGCCCTCCAACGAGGGCACGAGGAAGTGTTGTGTCGGCCTGTCCAGCGGCGGCTAGGTTAGGAGCGAACCAGACTGGAGGCTGGAGCGGATGAACTGGGATTTTTCCTGTTGTCAATCGATATGGGAGGCGCTCGTTTGGGCCGCGAGCCTGCTATAGGGCCTGCCTTGCACTTATGTTATTGGCCTATCCAAATTGAAACATTTTTCTTCATTTTTTACATTGATTGCTCGTGTGTTGGGACGAACAAAACTAGCCTGGGCCAACCTGGACGACTCAAACTAGGTGCACACTTTCGAGCCACCCGAGGCGGCCGCCCATACCAGCCCCTATGGTGGCGTCGCCCCTTTTTGCATGTATGATAGGGGTAGTGAAAAATATTCCAGTGGCGCTTTTGATTTACCCACAGAATGGTCGAATTGCTTGTTTCTATGAACTGAGTTCGCCAATAATTTGAAGGATGCCAATCTTTTCATCCTATTGTAGATTGCTTAGATCTCGATATGCCAAAAGTAATCGCATGAAATATACAGTAAAAGCCAGTGTGATGTGTGTGGCTACAACTAGTCTGACTACACGTCCTCATATAACATATCAAGGACGCACCATCTTACCAGATTAACCATTTGACTTACCAATGCAGTGTGGGAAGAAAGAAGTATTGGGACTGCGTATCCAAGCAATTGATGCCATGGACTCCTTCGTACAACCTTGTAAGCAAAAAAGAAGTTGTAGTGTGCCTGCACAAAGAACTAGCGTAAGTTCAGTTACTTGCTTCTTGGAATTTTAGTTAGCCGCTTATTGCAAAATTGTTCAATTACGTTGCTTGGATTTATTTAGTTTGCTACTGATTACATTATGCCACAGCCTGTTAATCCTATTATAGACTGCACCTATCTATGTGTTTGATACTTACTGTTAAGAATTACCTGTTTGCCTGAACTTAAATAGCTACTTGTTTGTTTAACTGCTTTGCTGCTGCAACAATAGGTTACAATGATGTTAATAACTACTTTTCAGCATCGAACTGAAACTCTTTAATTCCTTGTTTGTTTAACTAGTTTGCTGTTATAACTCCCAGTTGAGATGTTTTGCTAACTTCAACTTTTCTGAATCCAATAGGAACTTTAATGGCAAAACAGGTTAGCCCAAGATCAAAGAGTGAGGTCCCCATGGACGTTGTATCATCCCACAGCAGTGGCACCGGCCCAATCATGCTTTATGAATTGCCAACTGCTGATGCTCTAGAGGCTAAACTAGTGGTAGAAAGAGATTCTGCTTCTGCACTTAGAGATGAAGTTGACATGTTGAGGAAGCAAACAGCACAATCAGTAGCAGTACTCAAGACAACATTAAATATTTGGTGGATTTCAAAATGAAGCAAGCTGAGACTGACCACATTGTTAAGGTCCTGAAGGAAAAAAGGAAATTAAATTCCCACTTGGTAAATCATAGGTGAAATGTTCTTTCCATCATTGAATAACCTTTGTGTTGTTTGTTCATGTAATCAATCATACCATTTGTTTTAGAGATCATGTAATGATTGTTTTTTGTTTTTTGTTTTTTGGTTTGTAATTTTATTTGAGCACAAGTATGTATTAATTGATAAGACTCAGAGACATTTCATTTTGATTGCT
The DNA here is from genome assembly GCF_018294505.1 of Triticum aestivum. Taxonomy (NCBI): domain Eukaryota; kingdom Viridiplantae; phylum Streptophyta; class Magnoliopsida; order Poales; family Poaceae; genus Triticum; species Triticum aestivum. The sequence continues at coordinate 587,098,081 of NC_057797.1, read as the reverse complement.
ATGCCAGACCTACAAATATGCCAATCGGGCTGAATGTGCATTCAACAATAATAGTAGTATAGATGGACCATAAGTGGCACGCATGGGAAAGGGCCAAGATGATGTAGTAGCTTGGCTAAAAAAGGATGCTGTTGTAGCAAAGAAAAGTACAACGGCCTGGGTTATGTATGTTAGTTGATATTATTGATCCATATACTCTATAAGTGTTTATATGTCTGTTAGTTATGTACATTCTTGGTTGATTCACTCGGTATTTGAATCTTGATACATCGCTTGTGTACATATCTAAATGGGAGTACACATTATGCTGTGTGTGACATTTGAGTTGGACATGAAGTGTTCCAAATATTCGAATTCACCTTAAACTGGATTCTAGCTTCTGAATTTGAGTATCGGCATTTGTAAACCATATTCATATATGACAGTGGAATACATCTTTGTCGTCCTTTTGAAGATATATAAAAACACATAGAATGATTTATAAAGATTCGTATAGGAATACAAAATGGATTTGAATTTAGTTGTCAGGGTAAATGTGGATGCTTATTGTCCCAAAATTCGAAAGAAGCGGCAAAATGTCCACTCCCACGTCGGCTGCCCGAACCCAAATGTTTGGGAGATGGAAATTACAGTCTACCCATTACACGGACAATCCATCGGCCCGATTTCCACTACTCTAAATAGGGGTAGGATCGTAACTTCAATAAGACGTGACACGACCGCCTCTGAGCCCATTCTGACACGGTGGGTGCCAAACAAGGGCGGCAAAACACATTTGATTCAAGCCCGTCTGAAAGACCTCTGTTTCTCCCTCCATTTCCCCATTCATACATGGTGGGCGGCAAAACAAACTCGACTCGGCCGAAATCGATGTAGGAAAATATTTTCAATAGGGGCAGGTTTGTAACTTCACTCAGACGTGACACAACCACCCTACCTGTCAGCCCTGTTCATACACCGTGGGCGCCAACCACCCTCTCCTCGCCCGAAATCTCTCTGGGTAAATATTGGCGAGATGCGAGATTACCGTGGTATCCCCAACTGATGAGACGTCCAAATTTTGAACGGGGGCTAAGTTCGTAACTTTCCCATATTTCAAACAAGCGCGTCCCAAAAACATGGTTCCTCGTACCTCTCTCTCCATTTTCCCATTCATACACCGTCCGCGCTAGAACACCATCCGTCCTCCCCACACCAACCTCCGTCCGCCACCCCATCCATTGCCGCCGTCCTCCACCACATCCATCGCCACCATCCTCCACCACATCCATCGCCACCGTCCTCCACCATGCCGAAGTGCTACCAAGACTGTGTCGTCCACTTCTACAGATGGACGTTTCTCATCCACGGTGGCGGACCAAGAGCCTTGCATCACGTCCTCTCGCTTCATCGGCACCGTCATCCTCTTTGTCGGGGCCGCTCACACGACCTTCTCTTCCATCGCAACGGGACTTATCCCCCGATGCACCCATCTACCATTGCAGATCTGCTTCAACGCCACCGACAGCCATCGCACCCCCGATGCCTACACGGCGCCGCAAGAGAGGTGGTACTTCATATCTCCTCAACATTTTGATCTCAACCAGAAAATAGATCTTAACTTGGTTACTCTACTTTCTTTTTAGCTCTTAGAATTTAGTTCTGAGTTCGAAGCAAACAATGGCTGCTAAATATCATTTCTCCATTTTCCCCCTTTAATGATCACTATACGATCAAAGTACGTGCTTCGTGTCATAATAGCACTGCTCGACCCATCAAGCTAAACAAGCTTGGTTGTTCAAATACGAATCTGATATTATTAAAACAAATTCATTTAATTGTTCAGCTAAATATTCCTAAATTAGTTTTGAAAATGCATGTTCGCCACTCGGGTGTGTATCTCTACAGGGTGCCCATGGTGGGCCGGCCCACCCTGGGATTTTGGGTCATCCCAGGCCCCGAGTCCCCTCTGTTCTGCTGCGTGCTTTTGATCTCTACTCGCCCCCAGTCGCCTGCCTCACCGGTGACTTGCCGTCCCCGGACAACATGACTCTAGGAGGAGACGCTGGACTAACAGGAGGTCAGGAACCGCTCGCCCAACAGCGTCACCACTGCCCGGGCGCGCCACCGTGCCTACCTTCCCAGTCCGTTCAGGGCTCAGGTGTGCAGCACCCACTAAGCCAACCCGATTTATCCTAAGATAAATCCTCAACACTCAGCAGACACTCCTCATCACCCATTTTCTAATTGATTCATTACTCATTAGGCAGGACTATCATTAGGGTTTGTTGTGTGCTCAGTGCTACCTACACTTAATGGTTCAGATGTATTTCGGTAATCTTTAGTACCTATAAAGTTCACAGGGTTTTCAAAATTCTGGCCCTAGGAACAGACACTAGTCATTTTGGATTGTTGGTCGTAGTGACATTGACACAGATTACTACTGCAAGCCAGGTTTGTTGAAAATTTTACTTGTCTTACTTACTCATTCGATATAATATCCAATTATTCATGTCGATTAGTTGCAAACAATAAGTGCTAGACAAACTTCTTGATTCAAATTTTGGACAGTCTCTTACTGCAGTTACAATTCTGCATACTTGTCCTAGTGAGCTCACAAGTAAATGATTGATTCACTACATCTATGCTTGCCTTGTCATATTTGTTGTCAATATTCTTTTAGGGTGGACCACCCTGTTTCTAAATACTGCAACCGTAGACATGAGTGAATAGTATTTCTCTATGTGATCTCTTCCATCATGTGTGGGCAACGAACACTGCATTGTATAGAAAGAAAGTGTCATTTCCAGCTTTTACATAGGCTTCGATCTTTTACAGGGAATACAATCTGCCTACTTGCTTTGTGTCGCACTACCAACACTCCACCCTTGAAGCTAAACATTATGCCGCTCATAATTCCTTAGTTTATTTGTTCAAATACGAATTTCATATAATTCTAATGTTCCTACTTCAGTTTTGAAATGTGTGTCTGCCTGTTATAGAGACATAAGGGGTTTGTATTTATGTGTGTGGTCTGGTCAGCACGGTTGGGGGTGAACTTTGCATATGCAGGGGTTTACAGGGAGACACTCTTCGAGTTGAATCCACAATGCATTCCATAGATAATCTGACTACTTTTTATGTTTTCATGAATCTCGGATTCTGAACAACATCATAATGATTATGAGCTTGCGCGCATGAAAAGAATAAAGCAGAACAATGCCATGGCTGTCAAACTTGGCATTAAGGGACTGAAATCAAGTCTGGATGCAATGCAATGCAAATGCTCTCCACCTACAGATTCATGCTCAGAATATGATCCTAATAGTGATTCTGAGCTAGAGGGAGACCTAAGTCAATGTAGCTCCCTAGTGGAGGAGTCAGAGGAAGATGCCCTATCTTATTCACCCATCAAGGAGCTTGCTCTAACTTTCCAAGGTTATATTTGTCGCACATATCTTGCAACTGATGCTTTGCATTGCTTCTACTTTGTTGAACTGCCACTAGCTTAGTTTACACATCGTGTATGTGAATACGGCCTGCCTATCCATTTTCAGTACATATTCCATCTGTCATCATACCATATTTATCCATTCAAATGTTGTTCTTGTGTATCAGATGTTCAAAAGGAAGAGGGCGGTTGCTGATCGTGGAGGAGCGCAAGCAAAGTATTTGGAAAAGGTAGTGGCACCTGATAAATCAAATAGCCCATTAGGTGTAGTTGCAATATCACCTGACCCAGAAAACACCCCAACTCTAGCAGATTCTAGCCCTACTACACTGGTCATTTCTGATGCCCGAACTCAGCAGACCCCAACTGCAACAAACATTATGATTATGCCAGTTGACATAGCACCAGCTCTATGATGCAAAACCCCCATTCCAGCAAAGAGTACACCAAATCCAGTTGCCAAATCCCTTTTCGCACCAGAGAGAGCCCCAATTGCAGCAAATAGGACTCCTCTTCCATTTCTTCCCAGTTTAGAAGACAAATCTTATATTTTTGTCATGAACTTTGTGCGCATCTTTCCTTCATGGAAAGATTATACCGCATACACAGAACAGTCTTCCTCCGCAACTTACGCGTAAGTAATGTACTAATGTTATTCATGGTCATTACTGCATATGTTTCTGCTGATAGAAGACACAAGATTTCATTATTTTAAATAGGCGAGGACCAAACTGGATTGTGAAGACGAGCAAGGGTTGGTTGCACTTTTTAAGCACTCATTGATGAAGTATCGTTCCTACCAGAGGCAAGCGCACTTCGATGGCAAGCCTCTAAACAAAATTTCTATAAAGTCTTCGGTGCTACATTTATCCGACGGTGACAGGAATAATCTTGTTACACATTGGTCTCGGCTGCAGCGTAAGGTACTATCTATGATATCACATCACAATTTGAACTATATTTCTGCATTTGCCTTAACGTCTCACTTGCACGAAAACTGTTAGCAGGAGAACATTCGTTCTCAAGGGACCAGAGAATCTTGCAACTATACTTCACACTGCACTGCTCTTGTGAGTACCTCTTGCCCTGTATGACCATACTTACTTTCATAGTTGTTTGATTATGTAGCATCACTGCACATGTTAGCCTCGTTATCATCCATTTGGTGGACATTATAAGATCCGTATGGACTCTTACATAAATTTAGAATCAACCCAATGCTTTTGAAGAGGTTTAGCTCTGTAGTCCTCTTGTAAGGACTAAACGTCGTCTATGACTGTACTTACATTAACAGCTACTCCCTCCGTCCCCTAATATAAGAACGTTTTGTACAGTACACCAGTGTTCAAAACACTCTTGTATTATGGGAAGAGGGATTGGTTCATTGTGTAGCATTCTGCATCTTATCTCCCTCGCCCACCATTTACTAAAAAAGATCAGATCTATATTTAATCTTACCAAAAAGTCGAATACACAGAAAATGCCAGTGCAGAAGTGTAGCCCATTGCTCTTGTTAGTACATTTTGTCCGGTAATGCTTGTACTTCCAGGGATTGGTAGTTGATTATGTAGCATCAATCTACATCTTATCTTCATTATCCTCTATCCCATCCAGTATTATCATATCTATAATTACTCTCTACAAAATGTGGAGTACATGCAATGCTTATGAAGAAGATTTTGTGCTGAAATTCTTGAGTTATCCTTTCCTTGACATGGAGAAGGGCATTATAAAGCCATTGTTAACTGTTAATGTAAGTCAGTCCTTCTAATGCCTTTATCCTCAACTGCTGTTTAATTTGCTCATACTCCCTATCATTTACTGCTGTTTAGTTTGTTGTTTCTACCAAAATGCATGTTCGCAAGAACCGTAAGTTCTAAGTTTTACTTGTAAAACCAAATTCCTTATTCATAGCATACACATTAATCAATACTCCCTATATGTATGCTTGTTTTTGTGGATCTATAATCCAGTGTGTGGTGAAGCAGCCCATGTTTGCACCTTGCCATCTCCTGTTTTATCTTACTGATGTGGCTGATGATATGAACAACATGCCATGCACATTAACCAAAATAGATACAATGATTTTCTTTGCCCTTCATCTATGCTTGTTATGTTGACATGGTAATCCCGTAGTGTGGTGAAGCTCCCTGCATTATGAACAATGCCAAATTGTGCTATTGATATTTTGAACTTACTCTTTATTTTCTAATTTGAAATTGGATGGAATTGACAGCACAGTTATCATCTTTGTTTATACACGTGCAAAACCTGTCATCTCTCTGCTTTGTTTCAGGGTGATATGTCTGATGGCATGCACAAGTCTGCTAAAGGATGTGCGACAAACCCAACATATATTGCAGCAAAGAAGGCAAAACATCATGAAGATAGCGAGACAACCCCAAAGTCTTGTCTTGATGCAGTGTTCAAGTTACTTGAGACTAGCAGTCAGACAAGCTCACAGAATTCGTTGTCTGAATCAGTTCGACTTCTTCAGTCCCAAGTTCTAGCAGAAAGGCATTCTGCAACTCAACTTTGACTTGAAGTCCTATCTCTAAGAAAGATTGCGGAGAACACCAATGAGAACCTCATCGCTAAACAGCTACACCTGGAAGCTATGACCGACATGCTAGGCTGGTCTCACAGCCTTGCTCAGCAGCTTGCGCAGCAGTTCTCGGGCAAGGCTAACCTTTCTTGAACTGTCTTGGAAGTGGTCTCGGTTTAGTATTATTTTGTTACGCTGCAATGGTGCCCAGTTTTTGTAATCTGCTTCTTCGTTGCGCTTTATGATAACTAGTGGCAAACTTCGATGCCCAGTGGATGTAATATACCATAAATTCTTTATTGTATAGTGTAGGTTTATTCTTAGTTACTATGTCATAATTTCTTTATTGTATAGAGTAGGTTTGTTCTTAATTCCTACTAGTTACTGCCATCATTCGCTATCTGAAAAAAAATCAGATGTAGTCGACCGGGCCAAAACATTCGCCTCTAACGGGCCTGGTGTTTAGCGGGCCATAATTGGGCCGGCCTGCATCATTCTGGGCCCGAATGATCGGGGTCTTCACACTTTGCGCGAGGCCCACAACTTACACCGGCCTATATTTTAGTTGGGCCTTTTGTGGACCCAGCGCTTAGTTTGGCCCAGGTAGCGTTGGGCCATTAACAGGCTGAATATTGTACTGGCCTGTTACGGCGCAGATGAAACCATGGGCCTTTAGCAGGCCGAAATGCATATTGGGGCTAAATTTTCACTAGTCATCGATGGGCCTTCAGTAGGCTGAAATGTAAACCGGGCCTTTTTCGGCCCAGTTATATCACGGGCAGTTACCAAGCCAAAACATATCTCGGGCCTTAGTTGGCCCACTGATATCATCAGCCTTGAAGAGGTCGAAAGCTTAGTATAGACATCAACGGGCCGAATTATAGGACAGGCCTTTAACAGGCCCAAAGTCACGTTGGGCCTAACTATTGCCACCTTTATCACCGGCCATTAGTGGGCCTGATGTCCAGACCATATATGGCCCATGGGCAGCACGGGCCATTCCCAGGCCGAAAGTCACACCAGGCTGAAATGGGCCCATGTCTACATCGGGCCTCTAACAGGCCGAAAGTCACTAGGCTGTAATTGGGCCCAAATATTTGGCGAACAATTAATGGGCCAGATATGGCTTCAGGCCGTAAATGGGCCCAAATATTCGGCGAACAATTAACGGGCCAGATCTGGCTTCGGGCCGTAAATGGGCCTTTATTAAGCAAGCCGTTATTGGGCTGGCCCACTAGTACCTGAGTAAGTACTACGGGCCTTTGACTGGGTCGGCCTTTTTAACCTATATGGGCCTTTGTTGGGCCGTGCCATGTGTCGGCGTATCATAGGCGCTTTGGGTCCAATGAGTGGATGACATCTGTCCCAATGGTGAGCCAACACGTGTTTCCTCCAGCCAATGATGATTTTACACATGGAAAATCCCCATTGGTCAGGGTTGTTAATGAGTTATCGAATCCAAAACTGGACCCGATAGCTTAACGGCGTTCTGTTACGGTGGATGCCACGTGTCGGTCACCCTTGATGAAAGCACTTCTATGACGCGCGATTTATCGTCATGGAATCGGACACTTCCATGACGATATTTTTGGTAATGTCATGGAACACTTCTACGACATCACAGGTATGACTATCTTGATTATGTCATAAATTTGTCATGGGTGTACATGCATGAGAGAAAACGTGACCTACTGTGACAAACACGTATCATCACGGAAGTGTATTTTTTTGTAGTGCAAAAAGAACAAGAGCGGTAAACGACTTAACCAAAAACTTACCAATCACCGCGTCAGGATGATCTTCAACCTGCTCCACGTTGATGTGGTTCACCTGACCTCTGGTGAAGGGATTGGGCTTCTTCCCAGAGCTTCCATTGCCGTTGCCATTCTTCAACTCAGAACAATCGTTGGCGTAGTGCCCAGTCTTCCCACACTTGTAGCAGGTGACATGACTCAGATCCTTCTTAGCGAGGGTTGCTGGGTTGGAACGGTTCTGGTTACTGCTTGCTCCATTCCCATTTCCATTCTTGAGGCCACTGTGGTTATACGAACTTCCTCCATTGTGAGTGTGGCCTCCATGGTTATGGTGAGTGTGTCCTCCCGAGTTCAGGGTAAAACGTGGTCTCTGCTGAGCTCCTGAATTGTACTTCCCTTGTCCATACTTCCTTTTGCAGCTCTCTATCTGCCGCTGCTTCCCTTCACTCATAAGAGCCCTCTCTACCAAGTCCTGGTAGTTAGCAAATGTTGCTACCATCAACTGCATACTTAGCTCATCATTCAACCCTTCCATAAATTTCTCCTGCTTTGAGGCATATGTGGCCACATCATCTGGGGCATAGCGAGCTAACTTACTAAACTCATCCACGTACTGCCCCACAGTATGATTTCCTTGGCGTAAGTTGCCAAACTCACGCTTCTTCATGCTCATAGCTCCAGTTGAGACGTGTGCAGTGCGGAACGCTTGCTGAAACTGATCCCAAGTGACATTGGCTATAGGGAATATGGTTGTGTAATTCTCCCACCATGAAGCTGCGGGTCCATCCAGTTGGTGTGTGGAAAAACGCACCTTCTCAGCATCTGTGCAACCTGCGGTGGTCAACTCCCTTCCAATCCTGCGTAGCCAGTCATCAGCAACAATCGGCTCAGTGCTACTGGAAAACACCGACGGATTCAACCTCAGAAAACGGGCTAAGTTATCAACTGGAGGTGGTGGCGGTGGGTTGTTGTTGTTGTTGTTGCCTTGGTTCTGGACTAGTAGCTGCATCAAGGCATTCTGCTGCTGGATCAACTGAGTGAGCTCCGATGCGAAGACAAATCCGGTGTCACGTCTCAGAGGTATCTGATAGGTTTAGAGGGAAGAGATTAGAATAGAATGGGGTCTAAAGAGAAATCACTACCCATATGCACATGAGACAAACACAATCATATCACACCACTCAATTCAGACAAGGGCGTACAACGATCTAACTACCGTTACAAAATACTCGGACTACTAGTATATACATGGGGAAATACTACTAATAATATGGTGGTCATCTAGAAATTTTGATCGGTGGAAGACTCCATGATATCCGCTCCAACTTCATCTTTGTAATCATCATCACTACTGTCAGGGTCGGAATCAGTGTCGTCGATGATGATGTAATCCTCGGGATGGTCATCATCTCCTCCTGGCGCGGGGTCTCCCATGAATACTCCTAGGTTTTTTGTCAGGTCTTCGTTCTTCTCCAGTAACACTTCAATATCCTCCTCATATCCATCGCGTGTAGACTTGAGTTCCTCTTCAAGCTCCATGTTCGTGGTCATCACCTTCTTCAGATCTATCATGCTTGCATACATTTGGTTCTCCTGGCGGCGAATGTGTTGATTCAACTCCTGGATGAAGGCTGCAATGGACCTGTCCCTCCTGGTGATGATCATCTCCCATTGCTCATCTAGGCGCCCACATATCTGATAGATAGTGTCCTTAAGATCCTTGTGGTAAACTTCGCCGATGCGTCCCATGGCGATGTAGGCTGTCATGCTCTTTCCTAGACTCCAGGTTGGTGCATCAAAGGAAAACTCTATGGGCCCAGTAACTAGCGTGAATGTCCTTCCTGGTACTTGAACTTGAATCATCCAACGCTCCTCTTCTGGTAAAGTGGCGGTGTAGGTCCCGGTGAAGCTTGGTATTCTGATGTTCTGTTACCTAGTGACTTCCTTCAAGTATCGTCCAAAAGGTGTGTCTTCATTCGGTTGAGGAAACTTGTTCCTTGGATCCGCCATCTACATAGTGGAAAATGGAGAGGAGTCGGAAATGAGTAGAGAAGAGTGACCTATGGCTTATCTTAGTGGTCGCGTCCTACAGTCAGCGTGTGCTCTGATACCATCTTGTAGCGATCCGACCTCAAATGATCAAAATCTTTGTGCATAATGTCATCCCTGGATCGGTAATGCTGACACACAGAGTACTTGAAGGATTTATAACAGAGTGCGGTCACACACTTATTACATCGAATGCCTCAAAAGAGAACTTATTACAATAATATGGCTTAAGGCCATCTAAATAAGATAACTGCGGAAGCATCGAAGGTAAATGAGTCCATCAACTCCAACCGCATAGCTGAGTGCACGACAACGACCTAGCGCACCTTACTCTTCGTCTGAAAAGTCTGCAACATAATACGTTGCAGCCCAAAACGGGTCAGCACATGGAATATTTTGGCAAAATAACACTGTAGAGCGAATGAACAAGATAACAACTATATCTATATGCATATAAGGCTGGTGGAGGCTCTATGGTTATCATTTTTGCGTAAAGCCAATTTTTCCCTACTACAAAGGAATATAATTTATTTAACTACAAAGTTGGCTGAAAACATTGAGAACGGAAACCCCATCTCAATCCCAATTAAAAAGTAATTAACAACCCAACAAATTTATTAAGAGTGTTAAGATCACATCAATAATTCAAGAACCAGATACTCAAGATGTCCATAACCGGGGAAACGGCTAACCATGATTAGTTTGTACACTTTGCAGAGGTTTGTGCACTTTTCCCCACAAGACTCGATCTCCTGTGTTGAATATCTCGCAATACATGATGTTTGAGAAATGGATGACCGAGTCACAGTCTTTCAGAAGCATTAACTCTCTCTACGGGTAAATCGTACCACCTACATCCCCTACATCTTCTAGTTTACCACTGAAAGAGGTCACACGGCATACTCAACTATGCCAGAGCCCATAATGGGTTGTGGCTGCACACGGAAGTTTCTAGTATGAACAATCTTATGATCCCTTTGAGCCTGGGTGGCAAACCATAGGATGATCTCACGGGTTCCCCGGGATATCCTTGGACAACACTAGATTCCCCAGGTGCCCACAAACAATCCACCCATATGTGTGTTAAAGTAGCCACCTTAAATAATCCCTTAGTTCATAATAATACTCACAACTGTCATGAATCACTCAAACCAATCCACGTCTATGAGCATAGCATAGCAATATAAGCATAACGTAGAAGTAACTCCCAGAGTTTAAATAAAAAGGGCAGTCGGTACTACCTCAACTACTACTTCCCAATACCCACAAGTTAACAATCCTACTCATGCAATGTTTGAGGGTTGAAACTAATGCATAAAAAACTGGGTAATAAAGGGATATGATCAAAGTGTTACTTGCCTTGCTGACGATCTGCAAACCCTAGTGACTCATAGTAGCACGCTTCGCACCCCGGAAATTCTATCGCAAACAAACAATAGAACACATAAGCACTCAAGCATAGATGCAAGGTAAAACTCAGATGATAAAGTCCAAACTGAAAGTTCAACTGAAGTGCTACGATTTGCAAAAAGAATCAATCGAATCGGAGCTACGGAACTGAAACTATGATCAAAATAAGTTGGAAAACAAATCTGCTTGAAACCAAATTTTAATTTTTCAAAACCATGTTCAAGTTGGTTAACTGAAAAGAGGGGTTCGAGACGAAGATTTTGGCGTTGGTTGCACTGGATTTGGACGAACGGTTAAAAAGTTACGAGGGTTTGAAGATCAGGGGCTAAACTGTGATAAAATAATCACAGATAGGTCCCTGGCCGAAAATAAAATAAAAAGAAAAAACTAACGAACAAACTTTTGTAACAGATCCAAATGAACGAACGTGTTCGCTAGCGAAGACGTTTGAGTGAACGCTCGCTAACTAGATCCGATCGGGAAAATCAAGAAAAACCCTAACCCTAATAATAAATCCGATCTAAACAGAAAACCGAAAAAAAAACGAACGAACCGGCAAACCGAGCGGTTTCTATATTGGTCAACGGGTGGCGGTCAACGATGAAGGCGGTATCGGGCGGGGCGGCGGCTCCCGCGGGCTGCGGGGTGCGGGGCGGCAGCTGCTGCGGCGGG